>NC_046158.1:63688191-63883577 GCF_011064425.1 Rattus rattus
AGGAATTCAAGGCCCATACCTAAACATAGTAAAAGCCATATACAGCAAACCAGTTGCTAACATTAAACTAAATGGAGAGAAACTTGAAGCAATCCCACTAAAATCAGGGACTAGACAAGGCTGCCCACTCTCTCCCTACTTATTCAATATAGTTCTTGAAGTTCTAGCCAGAGCAATCAGACAACAAAAGGAGACCAAGAGGATACAGATTGGAAAGAAGTTAAAATATCAGTATTTATATTTATATCCCTATGCAATATTATATCCCTATATGTTATTATATTATATCCCTATATATTATGCAATATATTTACTGCATATGATATGATAGTATATTTAAATGATCCCAAAAGTTCCACCAGAGAACTAATAAATCTGATAAACAGCTTCAGCAAAATGCCTGGGTATAAAATTAACTCAAATAAATCAATAACCTTCCTCTACACAACAGAGAAAGAAGCCGAGAAAGTAATAAGGGAAACGACACCCTTCATAATAGTCCCAAATAATATAAAGTACCTTGGTGTGACTTTAACCAAGCAAGTAAAAGATCTGTACAATAAGAAATTCAAGACTCTGAAGAAAGAAATTGAAGAAGACCTCAGAAGATGGAAAGATCTCCCATGCTCATGGATTGGCAGGATTAATATAGTAAAAATGGCCATTTTACCAAAAGCGATCTACAGATTCAATGCAATCCCCATCAAAATACCAATCCAATTTTTCAAAGAGTTAGACAGAACAATTTGCAAATTCATCTGGAATAACAAAAAAACAGGATAAAAAACTATCCTCAACAATAAAAAGACTTCAGGGGGAATCGCTAACCCTGAACTAAAACAGTATTACAGAGCAATATTGATAAGAACTGCATGGTATTGGTACAGAGACAGACAGATCGACCAATGGAATAGAATTGAAGACCCAGAAATGAACCCACACACCTATGGGCACTTGATTTTTGACAAAGGAGCCAATACCATCCAGTAGAAAAAAGACAGCATTTTCATCAAATGGTGCTGGTTCAACTGAAGGTCAACATCTAGAAGAATGCAGGTCCATCCATGCTTATCACCCTGTACAAAGCTTAAGTCCAAGTGGATCAAGGACCTCCACATCAAACCCATACACTCAAACTAATAGAAGAAAACTAGGGAAGCATCTAGAACACATGGGTAGTGGAAAAATTTCCTAAAACAAAAACACCAATGGCTTTATGCTCTAAGATCAAGAACTTGACAAATGGGATCTCATAAAACACTGCAAAGCTTCTGTAAGGCAAAAGGGCACTGTGGATTAGGACAAAAGCGGCAACCAACAGATTGGGGAAAGATCTTTTACCAATCCCCAACAGATAAGAGGGTTATATCCA
This sequence comes from Rattus rattus, assembly GCF_011064425.1. Taxonomy (NCBI): domain Eukaryota; kingdom Metazoa; phylum Chordata; class Mammalia; order Rodentia; family Muridae; genus Rattus; species Rattus rattus. The sequence continues at coordinate 63,689,564 of NC_046158.1, forward strand.
AAATATACAAAGAACTCAAAAGTTAGACACATGCAGGAGACAAATAACTCTATTAAAAATGGGGTTCAGAGCTAAACAAACGAATTCACAGCTGAGGAATGTCAAATGAAAACTGAGAAACACCTAATGAAATAAGTTCAACATCTTTAGTCATAAAGGAAAATGCAAATCAAAACAACCCTGAGATTTTCACCTTACACCATTGAGAATGGCAAAGATCAAAAACTCAGGTGACAGCAGATGCTGGCGAGGATGCGGAGAAAGAGGAACACTCCTCCATTGTTGGTGGGATTGCAGACTGGTACAAACATTCTGGAAATAGATCTGGGTTCCTCAATAAATTGGACATTGAACTGGCCTGAGGACCCAGCTATACCTCTCTTGGGCATATACCCAAAGATGCCCCAACATATAAAAAAGACATGCTCCACTATGTTCATAGGCAGCCTTATTTATAATAGCCAGAAGCTGAAAAACCAGATGCCCTTAACAGAGGAATGGATACAGAAACTGTGGTACATCTACACAATAAATATTACTCAGCTGTCAAAATAAATGCCTATACGAAATTCATAGGCGAATGGTTGGAACTGGAAAATATCATCCTAGGGAGTTAACCTAATCACAGAAAAACACACATGGTATGCACTCATTGATAAGTGGCTATTAGCCCAAATGCTTGAATTACCCTAGATGCATAGAACACATGAAACTCAAGACGGATAATCAAAATGTGAATGTTTCATTCCTTCTTTAAAAGGGGAACAAGAATACCCTTGGCAGGGAATAGAGAGGCAAAGATTAAAACAGACACAGAAGGAACACCCATTCAGAGCCTGTCCCACTTGTGGCCCATAAATATACAGCCATCCAATTAGACAAGATGGATGAAGCAAAGAAATGCAGGCCGATAGGAGCCGAATGTAGATCTCTCCTGAGAGACACAGCCAGAACACAGCAAATACAGAGGCGATGCCAGCAGCAAACCACTGAACTGAGAACAGGATCCCTGTTGAAGGAATCAGAGAAAGAAGTGGAAGAGCTTGAAGGGGCTCGAGACCCCATATGAACAACATTGCCAACCAACCAGAGCTTCCAGGAACTAAGCCACTACCTAACGACTATACATGGACTGACCTTGGACTCTGACCTCATAGGTAGCAATGAATATCCTCGTAAGATCACCAGTGGAAGGGGAAGCCCTTGGTCCTGCTAAGACTGAACCCCCAGTGGACGTGACTGTTGGGGGTAGGGCGGCAATGGGGGGAGGATGGGGAGGGGAACACCCATAAAGAAGGGGAGGGGCAGGGTTAGGGGATGTTGGCCCACAACCGGAAAGGAATAACACTAAACATAAATAAGAATTACTCATGTTAACAAAAACAAAAAATAAAAAAAAAAAAACTCAGGTGACAGCAGTTTCTGAAGAGGATGTGGAGAAAGAGGAACACTGCTCCATTAGAAAAAAAAAAGAAATATGTTGGTAAAAATATGAGAAAATTCATAAACAGTTTATAATTATGTGTTGCATGAATAACATGCAGAGTCTGTAACAGTATTATTAGCTCCCTTCCTGTAGGTATAAACTGATACCTGTGAATTTACCCAAGTGGACAAATAAGGCATGGGTATGTATGTAGATCAGGAAAGATAGGCATACACTCCAGCTGTTGGACTTTGCAATGTTTGAATTATTGAACAAGTGATGGGTAATCATAGAGCTTGTACTCTAGATATTCAGAGGTCTTTACTGGGACTGAAAAAAGTGAAGATTAAGATACACGCTAGAACTTACAGGGCAGTATAAATGATTTGATTTTGAACAATCAAATATAGACACATGTAATAATAGTCAGGTATAGAAATTCAGTTGTTTGAAACCTCAACTTTGTTGTCATAAAGAAAATTTAGTTTATAGGAAGAAAGGCCTCTGGTTATCAATTTGAAGACACCAGTGACAGAGGAGGAGGTACCAAGTAAAATAAATTCACACAGATGCACACACAAACACACAGACAGATAGACACACACACACACACACACACACACACAGAATTATTTGAAAAAGAATGTGGACATCAACTATCTTTAGTCAGCTGCACAGTGCTCCCAAATCTTTCTGCAAAGTGTAGTCCAATGAATCTCATAAACATTCTCATCTAGGTTTTCTCTTCAGTCCACAGAATACATCTCAGATCCTTCATCCAGTTTCCCTGCCTAGTCTGTCAAACCACTGCACTTGCTTCAACCTACTTCCTGACTACCAAGAGGACTTGCTGTGCAGGACAAATCCACAAGTATCTTCCTTGTGATTTCTAACTTCTCCCACCATTCAGATCTCTCACATATTTTTTTCGGGTCTATTCAGGGACTCTCCCTGAGTTTCTTCATGCAGTCAACTTTTGCAACTGACCAGGTCTGGTTCATGTTTCACATGCAAAAAATAAGCTGAAAAAAGACAACATTTCAACAATTGGTTCTGGGAAAATTGAACATTCAAATTTAGATGCATGAAATTATACCAGTACTTATTATGTTATAAGAAATCTAACTCCAAGTGTCAAAATATCTGAAACCTGAAACACTGAAACTACTAGAAAAAAACATGGGCAGAATCTTACAGAATAGAGGCATATGAAAGACCCTTTGAGTAGGAATCCATTTTGTCAAGAATTTAGGTTAAAAAATGACAAATAGAAATTCATAAAATTTAAAAAAATCTATATAGTTGAAAAAATGAATCAATACTTGAATATGGATCCCACAGAGTGGGATAGCATTTTTACAAGTTATATATCTGACAGACAATTAATATCCAAATATATAAATGACTTCAAAAAATTTGAAAACTAACCCAATTAAAAATAGTCCTGGTCTCTTTAGCAATAAAGACTTCTATTCAATCTCTTAATGAAGATCAAGCTCCAAAGACCTAGAGATCCAGTACTTAAGTAGCTTTCATGGTGTTAGAAGTCACCAAAAAATTTCCAAAGGAGGAACGCAACAAAAAGTCCTACACAGTCTTCTGAATCATAACAATGATCACCATGACATGATAACATAAATGGTATACTAGTGGCACATATACATTATCTATCATCAACAATTCTGTAATTGGACTTAAATCCTGCTCACCAAGTCTGAAATCATCCCCTTTCACCTGTTCCTTTCAACTGGGACAGACTGCTAGCTAGTCTGCTCCCCAGAAGAGGCTATATCCTGAGGCATACCGGAGGATCAATTGTACTCAGAACATATAACATTATATCCTGAAGCATGCCAGAAGAACCATTGCACTTAGAACATTTGATACCACATCCTGAGGCATCCCAGGAGGTCTTCTGCATCCAGGGCATCAGACACCCTACCTGAGACATGCCAGGAGATCCACTGAACCCAGAACACCACAGCTTGGAGGCATCTCAAGAGTTCTTCTATACACATGGCAACTGGTCAATTGATGCCACGGTCTGAACACCTCCCAGGGGCTCTGTGACATGCAGGGCAACTGACCCAAAAGACTTAAAGCCACTCTGGAGTGTGGCTGCACACAAAGAAACAGAAACCACAGTCCATTAACACCCCAGAGAACAGCCTCATACAGCACAATACCTTGACTGCTCCTCTGAAGAACCAAGAGTCTGAAAGTCAACCAGAAGATCTACTGCAGCCAGGGCAACAAATCAGCAGCTTCTCTGCCCCTCTGAATACCCTCCAGTTGGAAAGCCCTACAGGAGGTTTGCTACAGCCAGGGCCACAGGCCTACCAAGAGACTTGCTGCAACCCAGGGACAAAAGAGGCAACTCCAGACAGCAAACACTAGGGATACAGGTGGTGAAAGACAAGCAAGCACAAGACCATAAGCAACAGAAGGCAATATACATGGACATCATCAGAACCCAGTTCTCTCAGATCCAGAATCCAGAAGCCCTGAATATACCAACACATTTGAAAATCAGGAAGCTGACCTAAAATCCTATCTCATAAAGGTAATAGAATCCTTTAAAGAGGATATAAATAACTTTCTGAAAGAAATACAGGAAAATAGAGATAAGCTGGTAAAAGCCCTTAAGGAGGAAATAGGTAAATCCATTAAAGACATATAAGAAAACACAAACAAACAGGTGAAGGAATTGTATAAAATGGACCTAAAAGTGGAAGTAGAAACAATATAAAAAGACAAATGGAGGCAAACCTAGAAATTGCAAACCTGGGAAAGAGGTCAGGAATTACAGATGTATCACCAACAGAATGAAACAGATAGAAGAGAGAATCTCGGGTGCAAAAGATACCATAGAAGAGATTGATACAGCAAAGAAAATTCAAAACTTAAAAATCTCCTAATATAATACATCTAGGAAATTCAGGACTTAGTGAAAAGACCAAATCCAAGAATAATTGGATAGAGGAGAACAAAGATTCCTAGCTTAAAGGGCCTGAAAACATCTTCAACAAAATCTTAGAAGAAAACCTCCCCAACCTAAAGATAGAGATGGCTATAAATGTACAAGAAGCCTATAGAACACCAAACAAATGGGACCATAAAAGAAAATATTCTTGCCACATACTAATCAAAACACTAAACACAAGAAACAAAGAAAAAATATTAAAATCTGCAAGGGAAAAAGGCCAAGTAACATACAAAGGCAGACCTATCAGAATCACAATAGACTTCACAACAGAGACTATGAAAGTCAGAAGACCCTAGTCAAAGGTCATGGAGAATCTAAGAGAAAACAAATGCCAACCCAGGCTACTATATCCAGCAAGACTCTCAATTGACACAGATGGAGAAATCGAAATATTCCACAGCAAACAAAATTCAAACAGTATGTGTCTACCAATCCAGCCCAATAGAGGAGCCTAGTAGGAAAACTTAAATACATGGAAGATACCTACATCAATGAAAGGAGACGATATTAAGCATCTCACACACACACACACACACACACACACACATACACACACACACACACACACACACACACACAAAAGCCAAAAGGAGAGAACCACAAAAACATAAAGCTATCTACAAAACCAAATACAAATGAACCAATAATCATCTGTCCTTAATAACTCTCAATATCAATGGACTCAACTCACCAAAAAAGATATAAGCTAACAAATTGGTACACAAACAAGATCCAGCATTTTGCTCCATATAAGAATCACATATCAATAACAAAGATAGACACTATCTCAGAGTAAAAGGATGAAAAAAAAATCTTCCAAGCAAATGGCCCCAAGAAACAAGCTAGAGCTGCCATCCTAAAATCCAATAAAATAGACTTTCATCCAAAAGTAATCAACTGTAATGAGGAAGGACACTTTATATTCACCAAAGGGAAAATCCACCAAGTGAAAATCTCGACTGTGAACATCTATGCCCCAAATGCAAGGGCACCCACATTCATAAAAGAAACTTTTCTAAAGCTCAAAACACACATTGAACCCCACACAATAACAGTGGGAGACTTCAACACCTCATTCTCACAAATAGACAGTCATTGAAAAAGAAACTAGACAGAGACACAGTGAAATTAATAGAGGTTATTAACCAAATAGATTTAACAGACATCTACAGAACATTTCACCCTTAAACAAAAGAATACACCTTCTTTTCAGCAGATCATGCTACCTTCTCCAAAATCGGCAATATAATTGGTCACAAAACAACCATCAAGCAATATAAGGTCAAGATAATCCCAAACATCCTTTCAGAAGACCATGGCCTAAATCTTGTCTTCAGCAATAGCAACAGAAACCCAACATACATGTAGAAATTGAACAACTCTCTACTCAATGAAAATTTGGTAAAGGATGAAATAAAGAAATTGACAACTTCCTGGAATTTAACCAAAATGTTGAAACATCATCCCCAAACTTATAGGACAGAATGAAAGCAATGCTAATAGGAAAATTCATCGTACAAAGTACTCTGGTAAAGAAACTGGGGAAATCTTACACAAGCAATGTAACAGCACCCCTGAGAGCGCAAGAATAAAAAAGAAGAAGAAGCAAACACACATAAAAGGAGTAGGAACAGGATATAGTCAAACTTAGGGCAGAAATCGACCAAATAGAAACAAACAAACAAAAAATACAAAAATTCATAAAACCAAAAGCTGATTCTTTCAGAGAATCAACAAGACAGATAAACCCCTAGCCAAAATAAGTAAAGGGACCACAGGTAGTATCCAAGTTAACAGAATCAGAAATAAAAAGAGAGACCTAATATTAATAACAATAGAAGGGAAGAAATTCAAAAAATCCTCAGCTTCTACTATGAAAAGCTATACTCAACAAAACTGAAAGATCTAGATGAAATGGATGGTTTTCTAGACAGACACCACATAGCAAAGTTAAATCAAGAGCAGGTAAACTTTCGATACAGGCCAAATCTCATAAGGAAATAGAAGAAGTCATTAAAAACCTCCCAACCAAAAAAAAAAAAAAAAAAAGCTTCAGGGCCAGATGGATTTAGTTCAGAATTCCACCAGACCTTCAAAGAAGACCTGATACCAACATTTTTCAAACTATTCCATAAAATAGAAACAGAAGGAAAACTATCTAATTCATTATATGAAGCCACAATTACTCTGATACCTAAACCACACAAGGCCCCTACAAAAAAAGAAAAAAAGAAAAAAGAACTTTAGACCAATCTCACTTATGAATATTGATGCAAAAATACTCAATAAAATTCTTGCAAACTGAATCCAAGAACACATAAAAAACATCATTCACTACCATCAAGTAGGCTTCATCTCAGGGATGCAAGGGTGGTTCAATATACAAAAAAATCCATTATTGTAATTTACTGTATAAACAAACATAGAAAAAATCACATGATCATCTTCTTAGATACAGAAAAAACTTTTGAAAAAATACAACAGCACTTCATATTCAAAGTATAAGAGAAGCCAGGAATTCAAGACTCATACCTAACATAATAAAAATAATTTACTGAAAACCAACAGCCAATATCAAATTAAATGGTGAGATACTTGAAGCAAGCCCACTAAAATCATGGACAAGACAAGGATGCCCTCTCTCCCCATATCTATTCAATATAGTACTCGAAGTGCTATCTAGAACAATAAGAAAACAAAAACAGATCAGAAGATACAAATTGGCAAAGAAGAGTTAAAGATATCACTATCTGCAGATGATATGCTAGCATGCATATGGGACCCCAAAAATTCTACCAGAGGTCTTCTTCAGCTGATGAACAACTTCACCAAAGTGGCTGGATATAAAATTAACTCAAATAAATCAGTAGCCTTCTTTTATAAAAATGATAAACAGGCTGAGAAAGAAATTAGGGAAAGAAGTTCTATCGCAATATCCATAGATAATATAAAGTATCTTGGGGTAACTTTAACCATACAAGTGAAAGATCTTTACGATAAGAAATTAAAGTCTTTGAAGAAATAAATCAAAAAAGATCCCAGAAAATGGAGCAATATCTCACTCATGGATTGGCAGAATTAACATAGTAAAATCACCATCCTATCAAACATGATCAACAAATTCAAGGCAATCCCCATCAACACAATTCTTCAAAGGTATACAAACATGTAAAGAACAATTCTCAAATTCATCTGGAAAGGCAAAAAAAAAAAACCAAACAAACAAAAACAAAAAAAAAAAAAAACCAAAAAACCAAGACTAGCAAAAACAATTCATAACAATGAAAGAACAGCTGGGGAGAATCACCATTCCTTACCACAAGCTCTATTACAGAGCAATAGTGATAAAAACTGCATGGTATTAGTCCAGAGACAGGTTCTATTTGTAAGATTGAGTTATATACACTACAAAATCAAGAGAAAAGGGAAAAGTTCTATTGAAACTGTGAACGAAGCCAAGGACGTGACCATAGTTTTATTCCTAGCATTTCTGGAATAACCTGATTCCAGTAAACCTAGAATCTCAAATGCAGAGCTAGGGTTTGTGGACAGTGTGGTCAGTAATATTCCTGGATGGGACTCAGGAATATTAGTCATCCAAAGACAAAGATCAGGTCAGGGCAAAATGACTGGCGAGGTGACAAAAGAGTAGGCACATTGGTAAACTTGAAACTCTGGTAGAGGAAGAGCTGAGACTCTGGTAAAGATAGCTCATATTCCTGGTTAAAAAGAAGGGAGGTACCCTCTACAACCTCTCATCCACCAAGTTCCTTCCCTCCATCTACCTTCTATATCTACTTTATTTCCCCTTCTGAAAAGATTTAGCCATCTTTCATCAGCCCTCCTTGTTATTTGGCTTCTTTGGGTTTGTGGAATATTGTGTGCTAATCCTGTACTTTATGGCAAATAAACACTTATAAGTGAGTATATACCATACATGTCCTGTATGGCCTGAGTTACCTCACTCAGGATGATACATTTTAGTTCCATCCATTTGCCTGCAACTTTCATGGTGATCTTGTTTTTAATAGCATTCCATTATATATACAAAACACATTTTCTTTACTCTTCAGATGAGGACATCTAGGTTGTTTCCAGCTTCACGATATTATGAATAAAGCTGCTGTGAATATAGTTGAGCAAGTGTCCTTGGAGGATGGTAAAGTATTTTTGGTTATATGCGGGGTCTTAATTATGGGTAGAATTATTCCAAATTTTCTGAGAAATTGCCAAATTGATTTCCATGTTGGTTAAACAGGCTTGCACTCCCACCAGCAATGAAGGACTATTTTCCTTGTTCCACATTCTTACTAGTGTGTTCTTTCTCTTGAGCATTTGATCTTAGCCATTTCAATGGGTGTACGATGCAATCTCAGAGTCATTTTGGTTTACATTCCCTGATGGCTAAAGACGTTGGACATTTCTTTGCTTCTCAGCCATTAAAGATTCCTCTGTTAAGAATTCTATTTGCCTCTGTACCCAAATTTTAATTAGGTAATTGGGGTTGTTGGTAGAGAAGGAGGGATCAGGCATCTGTTTGGCCACAATAATTATTACATTTCTTAATTCAAAAGTATATGAAAATTTCTGTTTCTTTATTTATGCCTGTAAGAAAGTGTTCTGCTCTCCTTCTGAATGTACGTTGAACAAAGACACCTAAGGTGAATGAAATCAACTGCCAATATTTCATTCTTCCAAATCTCTACTTTCTGTCCTGGCAAATAACCCAGTCTTTAGTGCTGAATACTGAGTGCTTTATAGGTATGCTGGGATGGATCATCCTACAGGTATGCAACTGTATCCCAAATCCATCACCAAATTTCTGCTCACATCTTACTTTTGGCAGGAGTACTAACTACCTTTAACAGAGTTTCCCATTTTCTTTTTTAATATTTATAATTTATTTATTTATTTGCTTTTATTCCAATATCAGCCTTCCTCTCCTCTCAGATCCTACCTCCATTCCCTCCTCCTCTTCTCTTCTGAGAACGGGGATCGCCACTTTGGGTTTCCCCTACCCCCACTCAACTGCAGGTGAGGGGGCACTGAAATGCAATCCCAGAGGATCATGGAATTTTCTGATTTGGTCTCATAGTAATATTGGAAGCAACATTCATAAAGTCTAGCCAACCTGACTGCTTAAACATGAACTGATAAAGGACAACAAAATTTTATTTAGGCATTGTGATATAACATCAAATTTTATAAAATTTAAAATATAAGAGAATTTAGAATATTACTTAAATATTACTTAAATGAAACAATATAAAACTATATTAAATATTAAATGAATAAGTATATGCAAATACATCAAAGTAAATATATTATATATAGCATATATAATATCATATAAATATATTACATATATTTGTGTAGTGTTTGTTTCAGGTAGTATCATTATCATATGAAATATACATATAAACATATGTAGGGTTATTAATATAAAATTAAATGATATAATCTTTTTCTATTGAAAATAAGACAGGAGAGGCATTAACTATCACTTTTCATTTAATATGTCTACTGACTATTAAATGAACAAAAAATGTTAACAAATAATTTATATTAGAAAATATAATTTTTCACATAAGATTTATAGAAAATATTTTTATCCACAAATTAGTCTTTTACCAAACACTTTTTTTATTGCCTCTTTTACATCTTTGTTCCTCAAACTATAAATGAGAGGATTCAGCATTGGAATTACAATGCTGTAAAATATTGACACTACCATGTCATGTTCCAATGCATAACTGGCACTTGGTCTTACATACATGAAAAGAACAGTGCCATGAAACGTAGACACTGCCGTTAAGTGAGAGCCACATGTAGAGAAGACTTTTCTTTTACCTTCAATGGAGCGTGTCTTCAGAATAGCAGACAGAATGAAACCATATGATAACAGTACAATCAGGATAGTGGCTACCTCAATAAACCCAGCACAGTAGAAGAGGAGAAGCTGATTGATGTGGGTGTCCGAACAAGAAATTGCCAGGAGAGGAGGGATGTCACAGAAAATATGACTGACTTCATTGGATCCACAAAACGAGAGTCTGAAAGTGGCCACGGTGTGAATAACAGCATGTAAAATTCCACCAGCATAGGACGCAATGATGAGTGGTACATATACTCTTGGTGACATACTCACTACATATAGAAGAGGATTGTGAATAGCCACATAGCGGTCATAAGCCATTGCTGCCAAAAGAAAGCATTCAGTTGTGCCAAAAGTCACAGCCAGAAACATCTGTGTGGCACAGCCAATGAATGAAATGACTTTCTTTTCTAACAGAAAGTCAACTACCATTTGTGGTGTGATAACAGAAGAATAGCAGGCATCTACGGAAGACAACACACTCAGAAAGTAGTACATGGGGTTGTGCAGGCGGGAATCACCAATGACCAGAGCAATTAGTCCTAAATTTCCCATGAGTGTGAAGAGGTAAATTGCTAGAAAGAGGAAGAAGGAAAGGATCTCCAGGTCAGCATTGTCTGTGAAGCCCTTCAGTATAAATTCCGTGACTTCAGTGATATTTTCCATGTTGAAATCTCATAAAAGAAATTGAAAGTAATCAGCAAATCATAGCTTATATAACTGTAGATTATACAATATTTTAGTATGAATGAGGTGAGTTGTGTCTCTCTATATATATATAGAAACACATACAGAAACACATACAGTTTCAGACAGAGACACATATTTGTGTACATAATTACATAATTTTAAGAAAATCATGAGTAAAGACAATAACATGATGCTTATTTGAGTTTTAATGTGCTACTCATTCCAGAACCACATGTTGGGCATGTATGTTTAATCAGTGTCTTTTTAATAAATTTTTGTAATTAGAAAAATTATTCCACCATATTTTACATCCTGAACTCAGTTTCCTGTTTTTCTACTTCTCCTGGTCTCTCCCTCCATTGCCTTTCCCTGAAAAGCCCCTCCTCCTTTGTTTCCCTTTAGAAAAAAGCAGACCTCCCAGGGATATTACCAGTATACAACAAAACAAGTTACATTAAGTCTGGGCACAGACCCCCATATTAAGCCTGGAAGAAGCAACTAATTTGGAAGAAAATACCCGAGTGGGAGAAAATCTGATCCCCTACTGATAGGTTTAAAAAAAGAACACCAGGCCTCACAGCCATAAAATATAAGAAAATCATACAGACTCCCACTTTTATCCATAGTCTTAACTCATTTCCTTTTTCATTTTCTGTTCTACTTTCTTCTTTCAAGCTATGCTATGTACCTTCTTTCTTCTGCATTTTTCAAAGTCATGGACTCTTAAATTTTAATTGTATCTCTTTCTCTATCTATCTATCTATTTATCTATCTATCTATCTCTGACAAAAAATGGTGAAATTATATTTTTATACAGAAAATGAGTTTTTTGTTGTATGGTATGTTTATCAACCTCTTGGTATATGTTACCCCAAAGAAAAAAGAATCATTAATTTTTAATGGAGAGTATAAAGATAATAATATAATTTGGTATTGAGGGTCTTTTATATTTATAGGTTTGAAAACAAGAAAATTGTGTATATTTATGTATGTTTGTGTGTGTATATATATTATATAGAAAGCTATATTACATAAAATATAGAAAAATAAATATATTCCTCCTTGAATTGTATACCAACTACATAGAATACAGATGATTTCTATTAAGTATTTTCATTATAACCTACAAAAAAAACCAAAAAGTATTTTAGGTATAATAATCATCTATGACATGGAACCTCTTGAGTTACAATCTATGAATAGAACATTGAACTAGAATCATAATTCGAAATCTCTCAGAACTCTACAGAATAATTTGTTAAAATATGTATAGAAGTGGACAATGAATATTAAAACCAATTAATAACATGACAGAATGCCTTAAGAGAAAAACATGTGGCAAGATCAAATCTTTAAAACGCAAATTATAGAATACACTGATACATATTTCTTATCCAATACTTGGGTTATATTCTATGAAACATTATAGAGCACAAATTATTTGTTAATGATTCATATCTAAGAATTATGTGTTTTGGGGTTTTTTTGGTTTTGTTTTGTATTGTTTTTTGTTTTTGTTTTACTTTGTTTTATTTTTTGCAGAGGTAGAGTTAAGATTCCATCTTACTGTAGGCCAGGATAGCCTTGACCTCATAGCAATCACCATGCTTCAGCTACCCAACAGCTTTGGTTACTGGTATACACAACCTCGATGGTTTCTCCATGAGTTACTGTTTAAAGAATTTGAAGTTGGTTAGTGATCATTTGAATATACTCATTTGTTCTTTTGGTAAAAGAGGAATTGGGGTTCAGTTTCTTATCAATCAGACTTTTGTACTAGATGTAGAGGAAATTAGTAATCAAATACATCCCAATGTTTAAAGTCAAAATAATCAGGAACCTTTAGAATAGAATAAAGAACAAGATATGCCCAGCTCCTAAATTAATGTAAATCTACTTGTATGCATTGTTATACAGTACAGAATTTCATGTATCCTAAGTAAATAGTTAAATAATATATTTATAAGAGTGCAATATTTAAATTTTTCTTTCATTGTACAGTTGCTTGAGGATTAAATTTCTGTACACAATTCATTTCTTACAATAAGGGAAGTTTTACATTTCATCATTGCCAGAACTATAACTCAGTAGAGAGACTCTATCAGAGTGTATGCCCTTTCAAGTTTGTTTTGTAAACACTCCCATCAGCTACACTATCTCACTGTAAAATTCTCATTGAATTTCCCAATGCTTGCCCCAAGGAATTTAAGCAAATCCTCTTTCTTACTTTGAGTATTTTCAAGCAGTTAAACCTGGAAATTTTAAATAAAATAAGTAGCTATTTTACTTGATTACTGAATTGCATACTTAAGATGCAAGTTTTTAATTTCATTGTTTTCTCAATTATATAAAAATGAGTAAAGACGCTACAAATCCCCTCATTTTTGGCATTTAAGCTATTTCAATATTTTCTTTCACTTAACATAAGAAACCTGGCTTATTACTCATATAGAAACCTGTTACTAGATTATTTTAAGAGAACAAGAAATGAGTAAAAGCTGTAGTATCTAGTATCAAATCACATTGTCGTATTTCATATATTAGGTTCTAGATTCCACAATTTTTCACACTGTCTGAAATTTGCTCTTACCCAAAGAACATCAAATGAAGGTTTAAGTTTGCTGTAAAAGTCGGTAATTTAAATTGTCTGTATCTGCTTACTCAGCTGTGATAAACCCAAAGGAAGCAAACCTGGGGGAATAGGATCCAATTATGCCAAGCCCAGTGTGGCCCTGGTGGAGAAAGAGTGACAGGGTTCCTGCTCTTGGGACAGGGCCCTGGAGTGAGCCCTCCCTGAATGTTGAAGACTGCGGTGGGAATAAGGCTCATGTGCATATTTTCTAGACCCACTATCAGTAAAGGATTCCTTCCTTCTGAGCAGTGCCCTCCTTGTTAAGCTTAATGAGTCCTTGATAATTAGAAACTGCACAAGTCCTGGAGTTGAAGGGGTGGTTATGTCTTGGCAAATGGTAAACACTGGGAACTTCAGGACAGCCCTTAAGGATATATGGAAATGGTAATACCTGAATTCAAAAAAATATATAATTTCTCAACTATGCAAGTTTAAAGGAACAAAAGCAGCTGTGCTGTGAGCCAACTTGTTAGAAAAATACTAAGGAAGGAGATAAAGAGATTTAGGGAGGGATGATCACAGGTGTTTCCACCCAGCTATGTTGTTGTTGTTGTTGTTGTTGTTTTGTTCTGTTTTATTTTGTTTATTCTTACAAAGGCAGATAGATTCCAGAGTTCAGGATCAGCCTCTGACAGAACAAGGTTAGGCTCAGAGTGATGGAAATGGTAATTTCAGGGTAGGGTCCCACTGAACTAGCTTATCATTTTTGCTTAACAAAGGCAGACAGACCTCTGATTTATTTTGCATTGGTAAGAAAAGAATGGATGTTTGTTGTCTCCTAAGAATCAAAGGACTGAAGTCACATAATGCTGATTTGTAATATAATTAAAAGAAAATTTGAAGTAAATGACTGGATTGGTAGGTAAAATAAAGGATCTATGTTCTACTGAAAATGAGCAAAAGAACCTAGTTTTTTTTTTTAATTTTTATGAGATATATCTATCTACTTACATTTCAAACATTATTCCCCTTTCCAGTTTCCTGTCCATAAGCCCCCATTCCCTCCCTTCCCCCTTCCCCTTATGGGTATTCCCACTATACATTGCCCTTATTGCCCCCCAGTATTCCCCTGCACTGGGGGTCCAACCTTGGCAGGACTAAAGGCTTCCCCTTCCTCTGGTGCCTCAACAAGTCTATTCTCTGCTACATATGCAGTTGGAGCCCTGGGTCAGTCCATGTATAGTCTTTGGGTAGTGGTTTAGTCCCTGGAAGCTCTGGTTGGTTGGTATTGTTGTTTTTATGGGGTTGCAATCTCCTTCAACTCTTTCAATTCTTCCTCTAATCCCCCAAGGGAGTCCTATTCCCAGATTGGATTCCCATATTCTTCAATATGTATATTAGAGAGAGAGAGAGAGAGAGAGAGAGAGAGAGACTTTGACAATCCAGACCCACAAAAGACAGTCCTTATTCTGTTAGCTGTGCTTCCTATCTCCAGATTTTCATATGTTAGTATGTAATATGGAGTCACCACAGTAATAAATAAATAAATAAATAAATAAATAAATAAATAAATAAAGCATAGGAGAATAAATGGGAGCTGGGTGCTTAGGTGAGGAGCTGGAGAAAATGGGAAAAAATGGAGGGGGCTTAAAAATTGGTTAAAGGCAAGAATGATAAACAGAGGAGAGGGAAGATGAATAAATGAATAACACTAAGAATGTCTGGAAAAGCTTTCAAAAGATATTATCTTATATTTAGACAAATTTTCATGATGGATATACACACATGCATACCTACACACACATACATAAATCAATGTATATGTTAAAAAATGCAAAGTCACTTGACACCTGACACAATCCCTTCATTAGGCCCTAAAAGCATCTACTTGAGTTACTGTTCAGAAAAATTTAACAGACTCCTAAAATAATATAATTAACTGTGTATTGTCTGTCAGTTACAGAGGCTGAATATTAAATCCTTATTTCTGAAGACACAATGTACTTTGGATACAAGACTCTAAATATTTCACCTGGATTTGACTGGAAGGTTTTATCCTGATATCTAGCTTTCATAATATCAGAAGGTGAAAGGCGAGTGGAGAAGCCATCAATATTCCTACCCAGCTGGGATGCCTGTGACTTATAGGGTCAAGCAAGGCAAATATCTCTTATAGCTTGGTAGACGTAGGCTCACCATGAAAATTTTGCCTAGTACTGTAAACCGATCAACTACCATGATGAGTTCATGGATCTTAGAGGAGAACCTCCTCCCATCATTTTAATAACCTAATTTCTAACTTTATTTAAATACTTTCCTTATATCTCCAAATATTTTTAACTTTCACCAATAACGAAAGATGCTTCTTAATCCATCAGATAAAAGCCATCACAGAAAATGAAAATTTGTCAAAGTACAGAAAGCAGGATATCATGGCGTGCCAGCCACAGACATACATTTACAACACAACTCCTATGCCCAAGTCTCATGGAACGTAGTAGAAGATGGGATATAGATATTGTAAAAGCCAATGTGATAGGAAATCCACTGTTAATTTCCTAGAAATGACTGAGAAGCTACACTTACAATAGTACAAATATAGCACATTAATTTCACAGTTGTACACAATGACTTCTAAGGGCCACCTTGTTGGAAATTCATACATTGCCTGAATTGAGAGGCTTTCTCAAAACTTGGTGCATGTTTCTTCTTTTTAGTTCTAAGCATTTAACTTTATTACACTTTTATATTTTTTCTTGTTCCATGACTTTATTTTTCATTTCCTTTACATCCAGATCCCATCTTTCATATTCCCCTCCCCTCACCTCCTCTCTTCTCCCCTCCTTTCCTATCCTCTCCTCTTCTCTTCTTTCACTTCAGCTCAGCTCTTCTCTTCTCTTCTCTTCTCTTCTCTTCTCTTCTCCTTTCCTCTTAGTCCTTCCCTCTCACCACCTCCCCCTTTCCCACATCTTGCCATCTAACTCCTACTGAAGTCCTCCCTTCCTTCTCAGAAAAGGAAAGGCCTTCCATGGATATGCCTTGGCATATCAAGTTGTAATAGGACTAAGGCACATCACCTCCCACTAGCAAGGCATCCCAGTTAGCTAAAGGGGATCCAAAGACATGTAACAAAGTCCAATATGGCCCTTGCTCTAGTTCTTAGGAGTTCCACAGGAAGACCTAGCTGCACAACGATTACATATGTATCAAGAGCCTTGGTCCATCTCACACATGCTCTCTGTTTGGTGTGCTCCTATGCACCCATATTAGTTGATTCTATAGATTTACTTGTGGTGATTCTGACTCTCTGGGTCCTTCAATACTTTCCTTTCTCCATGATGTTCCATGTTTGGCTCTGGCTTTTTGCATCTCTTTCTATCCATTGGTACATTAATAGTGTCAGGGCTGGGCTATGGGTCTTAGGTTGGACCACTTGGATTTTCCCTCAATTTATCCTCCATCTTCATACATGCACATCTTGTAGAGGGCAAATTATGGGTCTACGATTTAGTGTCTGGGTTAATGCCCCATTCCCTCCATGGGAAGTCTTTTCAGGTTACAGGACTGGCCATTACTGATTCCATATCCTCCATTACTAGAAATCATAGCTAGGGTCACCCCATGGTTATCCTATGCTTCATGGCTAATATCTGCTTAGAAGGGAGTACATACTATGTTTGTATTCCTGGGTCTGGTTTACTGACTCGGAATGATCTTTTGAAGACAAATAGTTGTATTGCTGTGTCTTGAACTAGAACAATTTCCAGTTTTCAAGAAACAATGAAATTGACTTCCAAAGCTATTGTACAACTCTGCAGTTCCACCAGCAGTGGAATAGTGTTCCCAGTGTGCCACACTCTTGCCAGCATGAGCTGTCACTTCAGTTTTTGATCTCAGCCATTTTGATCGGTATAAGACCAAATATCACAGTTGTATTGATTTGCTTTTTCCTGATTACCTAGTATGTTGAACATTTCTTTAAGTACTTCTTGGTCATTACAGCTACGTCTGTTGATAATTCTCTATTTAGGTCTGTACTTCATTTATTTGCTTGTTTATTCATTTTAAATCCCAATTGCTGCCTTCCTGCCCAGTATCCACCTCACACAGTTGTCTTCCCATCCCTCATCTCCTCCTCTGAGAGGTTGGAGGTCTCCTGGGTATCCCAAACTTTGTCATATCAAGTCTTTGGAGGGCTAGGTACATCTTCTCCCACTGAGCCCAGATAAGGCAGCCCAGTGAGGTGGCACATATTCTACAGACAGCCAAGAACTTTAGGAATAACCCCCAAACCTGTTCTTGGGGGATCCATATGAAAAAAAGCTGCATATCTGTTACACATGTGTGTAACATATGTGCATCCAGTCACTGTATGCTCTTTGGTTAGTAGTTCAGTCTTTTAGATCCCTGAAGGATCAAGGTTATTTTGCTGGTCTTCCCGTGGAGTTTCTATTCCCTTTGGGGTTCTTGATTCATCTTTCAACTCTTCCATAAGAGTCACTCAGCTCCATTCGATGTTCAGCAGTGGGTCTCTGCATCTGTTTTAGTCAGCTGCTCGGAAAAGCTTCTCAGAGGACAGCTATGCTAGGGTCCAGTGTGCAAGCATAACAGAATATGCTTAATACAATACTTAATATTATTCCTTAACAATACTCATGTACCAACTGTAACTCAACTGAACTGCAATTGTACTCAACTGACAATGAAATAAAGTCAACTCCACTGAACTGAACTCAGCTGACGGACTCTCTGTTCCTGTACTGTCCTTTATTAAAGCTCAGTTAACTGCTGCCTTTCTTGTCAGCCATTTTACCTTGTTATTAATGTTAAAAGGAAACTTTCTCATATGATGTAATTACTGTTATAAGGAACTTTTTAATATGCTGTTACCACTGATACTAGGAGCCTTCTTATGCCCCAGTTGATTTCATACTCTGCTATGCTCTTTCCTTTGGTGTTCTTAGAAACCAATCACAATAAGCATCAGCAAGAAGTGCTATTTACAGTTAATGAAGCTTGGGCCCACATCAATCACCCAGCAGCACTTCCTGCCCTTGTGTAGGAACTTTTAAGGTCTTTGCTTTTACAAGCTACCTCTGGAATGGGCTCCAACATAGGAGAAATGCACCAATATAAGAAGGTATAGACTTCAATTTTGTGTAGGAGTCCAGTAAATTATTAAGTTCCCAAGACCTCCTTGAGAATTGACATACAACATCACAGAAAAGGACATGTACTTTGCTTACTGGCATCCTTGTTTGCAAGTTAAGACATAAATGCTAGACAAGGCCAGTCCCCCACCAGAATTGAATAACCCAATGGGAAGAGGATAATTGTACAATGAAGACATGTTCCTAAGGAAGTCCACTATTCATAAATTCTGAGAGGTGAAATAACTTCCCATAGATTGTTGTGGATTTCAGGCTTAAAATCTCTCTCAGATCCTGGCCTAGGGAATGCAATCATCTCCTGAGTCGGGTTTGTGGTCATAATCAATTATTCCTTGGGCAAAAGCACAATATAGTCCCTAGCTGTATGACTGAGAATGTTACTCAGGTGGTTTGTGGGGTGATTCTTGTACTACAGTAGTCTTTTAAAGCTTCTCTATCCTGTACTGCTCTCATGAAAATTTGGCATATCTGTTCTCTGACTCACTCTGTCAAATCATTCCCTTATTCTTCACTTTGTCTGCCCCTCAATGACACATCATTTTCAAACATGGCTGCTACCTTCTACAAACAAAACTTGCCTTTATTATTTGAGATTAAATTTGTGTACTAAGTGTATGTCTATATTCCAATTAGATCATACTGTAATTCAGGGAATGTCTGCATTCCAGACAGAGCATATCTTTGGATGTGTTCCCTTGCCAGAGCATCTATGCTGCTGAATTAGCATTTCTCTACAAATTGATATTTTCTATATTAATATAAGCTTGTCAATGCTCTCTTTAAGTGTGTAATTTCAGCTACATGTCCTGTGAGATAGCTATTTCCACTAGATGAAAAAGAGACTATAATACTGGTGTAAGTCTCATCATTAAATGCTTAATTAGCCAAAGTACAGAATGATAACAAACTTATATTAAATAGCAGAATCATGGAAAACTTTAAGTATATTTATTACTATATAGCAAATTTCATGGCTAATATTTGCAAAAGTCACAAATTAGTTCACAGTCTATAGTATACATGCTTTTAAAAGTTATTGTTAATACTACCTGCTATTATGGAGGGAGGGAACTAGATGGGACAAGAGATGGGAATGGGAATGGGGTGGATTCAGGATCAGGTCTAGGATGGGATAGGAGAGATGGTCAGATGATCATGAGAATCAACGGTAATGTGCAACTGCCAGGTCAGAGGGTGAGATGTTGGGCATGTCCAGGATTTGAAAAAGTCCTGGGAATAAAGGAGACACGTAAGAATCAATGAAGGTAACCTTAGCTATAACCCACGGCATGAGGATATGGATTTGAATTGGCTACTTTCTATAGCCAGGCAGGAACCCCAGTGGAAAAATAGGGACACCAATACAGATACCAAACCCTTGATCCAAAATTTATCATGTCTACCAGAACTTCAGCAATAGGGGATAGAACAGAAATTGATGGAGTGGCCAACCAATCAATGGGCCAATGTGAGACCCATCCCATGGGAACACACCAATCCTTGACACTAGTGATACTTCACTATGCTTGCAGAGAGAAGTCTAGCATGACTATCCTCTGGCAGGCTCCATCTAGCAACTGACACCCATAGGCAAACAATGGATGGAGCTTGGGACCTCTTTTATTGAAGAGTGGTGGGAAGAATATCTGGTCTGAAGGTGATAGGAACTCCATAGGAGACAAACATAGTCAGCTAACCTGAACTCTTGGGGCTCTCAGAGACTAAAGAAACCAAAGAGCATACATCGGCTGGACCTAGGCCTCCTGCACATATGTAAAAGATGTACAGCTTTGTATTCCTATAGGTTGTGAGCAACTCTGACAAGGGCTATTCCGGAAGCTGTTCCTTTTCTGTGGGGTTTCTACTAGCCGGGCTGACTTGTCTGGCCTCAATGAGAGGAGATGTGCCTAACCCCACAGAGACTTGATGCTATGGTGGAGAGATACATAAGGAGACCTGGCCCTCTCAGAGGAAAACAATGGGAGGATTGTTGGGGTGAATGACTAGAATGAGGGACAGTGAGCATGATGTATTTGAATTAAAATAATATACTGCCTGCTATTATAAATTGTTAATTTAGGCAAATAAGCATCCCTCCTTATCTATGCCTCATGGAATTCATCAAAATCTAAGTCTTCATGTATTTAGATATTTAAAATAATTAAAACTGAAAAACAAGTAAGTATTAACCTCAACTGACTACCAGTTAAGATATAAATTTTAAAGTAGTATTTTTTGCTGATGTCAAAATATGTTATCATTTTGTCTAAGTTCGGCCACACAGTTACCTGACAATTGCCAGGAAAGCCTGACTCACTATAAAAGGGGCTGCTTTCCCCCCAATCTCTCTCTTTCTCTCTTTCTCTCTTGCCTTCTTGCTCCCTGCTTTGTCCTCTTGCCCTTTGCCACTCTCTCCCCATTTGCCTCCCCTCTGTCTCCACATACTCATAGCCAGCCTCAATTCCTCCCTCCCATCCCCCTCCCCCCTCTCTCTTCCTTTCTCTGTCTCCACTACCATCTTGATCCCCCCCCATGCCCTGAATAAACTCTATTCTATGCTATACCGTTGTGGGGCTGGTCCCTCAATGGGAAAGGATGCCTCAGCTTGAGTTCAAGAAAGCATCCCTTTCCCATACACCCGACTACACACCCATCGAACATATTCTCTCTCTCTTTATTGTTATAAAACACAACAATCATGGCTGTTTGCATGTGTTTTCATTTGAAACAATCTAAGTCCTAATGCCCACTTACCAAAAAAAAATCTATAAATTAATGATCATCCTTCTTTCTAAATAACTTTACCCAATAGAAAAATAAAATCATGCAGTTTATAAGGGACATTCGTATTTCACTACACAAAATGATTTGACATCTTGATATTAATTAATTAACGATTAAGAATTATTCATAGGAAAATCAATCAATGCAGGTACTGTAAGGAAGATATCAAGAAAATAACTAAAATGTTTAGAATTCGAAGATGTAATAGACAAAATGGCATTTGTTCTTGAAATGTTAGGTCTTAGCTCCCCACAATCTCTAATAATGTATGATCTTTTACTACCGAAACAACAATAAATTAATAATTTTCCTGGATTTAATTTGTGCATATCCATTTATTTAATTGTCATATAGAGAAAGGATATGTTCCAATGGGGATGTAATCCTAGTAGCTTTTGGTTCAAATTAGCATAATAATTACCTTCATAATAAAATAATAAATTTTTCTTTATAATGCTTTTCTCCATCTTTTCAATCATATTAATTTAATAAAGTGACAGGTTATCATTATACAGATATGCATAATTTTCAACTTCCATTGAACTCTTTTCTCAGCTGCCACCATCTTCCCTTGATCCTCTCAAACAGTTCCTTTTTCTATTTTCATGTGAAAAAACTGCAATTTTTTTCTGAATAAGTTGCTTTGCCTATAACAATGATCTCTTATTGTTCCCATACTCCTATAAACTGCACTTTTCATTTTTGATGGATAAACAATACTCCACTGTGTATGTACATTAGATTTTTTTCTAATCATTTCTTGACAGACATTTAGGCTATTTCATGTCGACCATGATGAATGGTGAAACAGGTAACATGGTTGAGAATTTATCTGACAATTGGTTCAGATTCCTCAGGAACAACAGATGTATAGTTAAATCTTATGGTAGGTTTATTTTTAGCTTTTTGAATTTTTTCTTTTTCTTTTTCATTAGATTTATTACTTTACTTACATTTCAAATGTTATTCCCTTTCCCAGTTTCCTGTAGTCCCCATCCCCTCTGCCTCCCCCATACAGGTATTCCCCCCATCAATCCCCTTTACTGCCCTCCCCCATATTCCCCTGCACTGGGGGTCAAACTTGGCAGGACCAAGGGCTTCCCCTTCCTCTGGTGCCCCAACATGTCTATTCTCTGCTACATATGCCTTTGGAGCCCTGGGTCTTTCTGTAGTGGTTTAGTCCCTGGAAGCTCTGGTTGGTTGGCATTGTTGTTCTTATGGGTTTGCAAGCTCTTTTAACTCTTTCAATCCTTCCTGTAATTCCCTCCAAGGGGGTCCTGTTCTCAGTTAAGTGGTTTGCTGCTAGCATTGACCTCTGTATTGATG
Source organism: Rattus rattus (assembly GCF_011064425.1). Lineage (NCBI taxonomy): Eukaryota > Metazoa > Chordata > Mammalia > Rodentia > Muridae > Rattus > Rattus rattus. The sequence continues at coordinate 63,712,394 of NC_046158.1, forward strand.
TGTCTCTCTAGAGAGATGTATAGGGGGTTGGGGATTTAGCTCAATGGTAGAGCGCTTGCCTAGCAAACACAAGTCCCTGGGTTTGGTCCCCAGCTCCGAAAAAAAAAAGAAAAAGAAAAAAAAAGAGAGATCTATATCTGGTCCCTTTCAGCATGTATTTTTAGCTTCATCAATAATATAACATAACTTAAAACATTAGTTTTGTAATTATCCTTAACTTCAAAAATGAAAGAATATTAAATTTAATAAATGCATAAATGACCCTAATAGATTGTTCTATTTTTTTCATCTTTATTAACTTGGGTATTTTTTATTTACATTTCGATTGTTATTCCCCTTCCCGCTTTCCAGGCCAACATACCCCTAACCCCTCTCCCTTCCCTTATCTATGGGTGCTCCCCTCCCCATCCTCCCCCCATTACCGCCCTTCCCCCAACAATCACATTCACTGGGGGTTCAGTCTTGGCAGGACCAAGGGCTTCCCCTTCCACTGGTGCTCTTACTAGGCTATTCATTGCTACTTATGCGGTTGGAACCCAGGGTATACCCATGTATAGTCTTTGGGTAGCAGCTTAGTCCCTGGAAGCTCTGGTTTGTTGGCATTGTTCATATGGGGTCTCAAGCCCCTTCAAGCTCTTTCAGTCCTTTCTAAGATTCCTTCAACGGGGGTCCGTTCTCAGTTCAGTGGTTTAATGATGGCATTCACCTATGTATTTGCTGTATTCTGACTGTGTCTCTCAGGAGAGATCGACATCCGGTTCCTGTCAGCCTGCACTTCTTTGCTTCATCCATCTTATCTAGTTTGGTGGCTGTGTATGTATGGGCCACATGTGGGGCAGGCTCTGAATGGGTGTTAATTCTGCCTCTGTTCTAAACTTTGCCTCCCTATTCCCAGATAGTTCTACTTTTTAAAAAAGGACAAATGACAAATGAGGATAAGAAAAAAAACTTCTAGATTACCATTCAGAGAAAATGCATATTTTTAGTATATTATTATTCATTCTCACCTCAGTCATAATGGTTATATTTAGGTAAGCAAATGTCAGCAAATACTTGTGATGATGACTAAGGCCAAGAACTTGTAGGAAGCACTCCATTCATTACTGGTGTGAATGCAGGTACTGAAGGATCCATATATAAAAATTTCCAAAGTACAGCATTCTCATAGGTTCTTATAGAGTACAAATGATATCATTGATTCCCCTGGAAATTGGAGTCAGAACAAGAGTTTTGGTAATTAAACACTAACAGCAGAATATTTTACATTCAGATTAATATGAACAATGTCCTGTCACTGGACCTCTTTTTCCTCAGGCTCTTCATGTTTGTTCCTGTAGTTCTTTCAGACAGGAACAATATTTGGTCAGAGTGCTCGACTGTGGAATGGCAACTCCATCCCTCCATTTGATGCCCTGTCTTTCTTCTGGAGGTAAACTCTACAAGTTTCCTCTCCCCACTGTAAGGCATTTCATCTAAGGTCCCTCCCATTGAGTCCTAAGAGTCTCTTGCCTCCCAGGGCTCTGGTACATTCCATCCCACCCCCTCCACACACACACACACACACACACACACACACGTCTTACGTCTCAGGGTTGCTTGTTTCAGTTCTTTCTGATGGTCCTTCAGTCTTGTCCCCCACCCTTAACCCCCAGTACCTGATCATGTTCCCCTTTTCCCTTCCCTGTTGCCTTTTCTACCCAGATCTCTCCATCCTTCTCCCCATCATCTTTAAAGATAAAAATTTTAGAGTTTTGTTTAAAAGTAAGTGGGTATGAGAATTGAACATTCATGCCTACATAAACTTGGAATCTCAGTTATATACAAAACTGTATTACAACAATATGATAAAAAATTACCCACAGCACTGTATTGTGTATTTGAAATATTTAAAGTATCAATGTGATGTTTAGCCTAATAAAATAGAAAAAATATAACGGAGTCTCATTATGCTAAAACTTGTGTGCATGTTTCCTGTCAAAAACGGGCATCAGTATCTACTGCCAAGTCTACGAAATAAACTTTTCAATATTTGCTAATATCAGTGTAAGAGGGCCTAGACTGAATGTCCAGATGATGCTAGCCTATGCTAGCATTATTGGAAACAAGATAAGCCGCCATTACTTTTACTGGTCACCTGTTCCTGGAGGAAATGCTGACAATACAAGAGAAAATGGGTTTCCTTAGGGTTCTCAGTGTCACCAATAAAATAATTTGCAAAAAAAACTCAAAATAATTGAGATTTAATAGAATTTAAATAAAAACCAGAAGGAAGCTAAGCTGTAGATCATGACATCTGCCAATAGGAGGAAAATGAAGGTGAGGAAGAGAGAAAGCTGTGCTGTCCATTCTAAGACAATATGGAGATAAACGTCATAGTAGGCAATGTGCATCATGGAGGGGAAGGGTTCTTTAGAGATGTGTATGGAAATTCAGTGAATAGTTTATAAAAAGGAAAGAAAAACATATTTGCTTTCTAGAGAGCATCTAAAAAGAAAAGGACAGAGAAGAAAAAAATAATAAAAATAATAATCCCTCCATCCCTCTGCTTTCTGTGATTATACTCTTCCCATTTCTAAGTGAGATTGAAGCATCTACAATTGGGCCTTCCTTCTTATTGTATTTCATAAAGTTTATGAGTTGTATCATGGGTATTCTGTCCTTTTTGGCTAATATCCACTTATCAGTGAGTAAGTACCATGCATATTCTTTTGGTCTGGGGACCTCATTCAGAATGATATTTGCTCGATGTGTATATTATTAAAAAATCAACCCATGCTATCCCCGGCTACTCTCTTGCCCCCATGCTTATCCCCATGTGGCAGTCTGCCCAAATTTCTGGGTTTGCTTGCTATTGAACCACTGTTCCCAGTCATACAATCCCTATGACTGGCTGCTGTCAAACCAATCAGCAATCCCAAATTTGTGGGTACCTGGGGGCACATTGTTGCCAACCCATCCCATTCTCTGCTGTGGTTACTTTTCCCCTGGAGCTCAGTTGAGTTAGAAACCACCAGACAATCTTAGTTTAGGATCGACAGGAAACACAATAGCTGGGCACAGAATCTATTGTCCTAAGCTCGTTAACTGTTCTATGTTAGAAAACTTTCAGTGGTGGATCTTGGTGGATTCTGCTACCTGATCTAAGAATCCCTGGTCTACATCTTGCCTGCTTTGCTCCCACATCTCAGACCAAAAGAAGCGTTCCTTTCTTTTTGTTCCCTCTTTCTCCTTCTTCCTTGTCCACTGATTGACTTCTTGTTATCTTAATTATCCAATCAATCAATTAGGGGAAAAGTCAACTACATTTGCTAGTTCCATCCATTTGCCTCTAAAATTTATGGTGTCATGGTTTTTAATAGCTGAATGATATTGTACTGTGTAAAGGAACCATATTTTCTATATTCATTTTTCAGTTAAGGGACATCTGAGTTGTTTCCAGCTTCTAGATATTATGGATAAGGCTGCTATGAACATAGTGGAGCACATGTCCTTGTGGAGTGGTGGAAGGAGATGGCAACCCCATAGAAAGAACGAAAGTATCAACTATCCTGGACCTCTCAGAGCTCAGAGCCCATGTAAAGAACATACATGATCTGGGTCATGGCCGCAGACACATGTGTAGCAGAGGACTACCTTGTCTGGTCTCAGTGGGAAAGGATACACCTAATTCTGTAGAGTCTTGAGGCCCTGGGAAGTGGATGCTGAAGCGTGCGTATAGGGTGGGTGACTGGGTGCATGAGGGGGGTGGTTTGGTGGGGAAGCACTCTCTCAGAGGCAAAGGGGAGGGGGATGAAGAACTCTGTGGTCTATACATGGACAGACCCAGGCTCCAGCTGCATATGTACCAGATGATGGCATTATCCAGCATCAATAGGAGGAAAAGCCCTTGGTCTTGTGAAGGCTAGTATCTCCAATGTAGGGGAATGCCAGAGTGTTGAAGTGGGGGTGGGAGCATCCTCATGGAAGCAGGGGGATGGGGGGAGGTATATGACAGAATGGTGAAGGGATAACATTTGAAATGTCGATACATAAAATATTCAAGAAAAAAGAAAATTAAAAAAATAAACAACTTCAGATCCCCACGCACAATAAGGACTTTGAAGTTGACTTTTATATACTAGTATTTTTATAACCATTGTGCAACCAGGTGTCTGCTAGAGCATAACAGAATATGCTTTGAAAACAACCTACAGGAACATAAGAAGTCTAAATGGAACTGTTCTGGTGACTGAAAAGACAAAAAATAAAAATAAATATGCATAGGTGCTGAATTTTACCTTGTAAGAGGGATGCCACAAAGGACAAATCAATTCTTCATATGAATCTAGTAAGTTTTTATTTACAAATAGTATACATATTGATGATACAGACATAAACACACTCTGTTATGCCAAGTAAGTCCCTCTATTATTTTGCCACATTTCATCCTTCCAATTAAGGGGAACCAAGAGATCAGCCCAATTGGTTAAGGGCCTTGTTATTGAGTCCTTTCCCAGGACTCACCCACATGGTAGAAAGAGAGAGATGACTCTTGCAAGTTGTACTCTGGTCTTCATCTATGGTGAGACATGTACATACATATACAAATAAAATTTAAAACAACAAAAGCATTTCATGATGTATTCAAAGAATTATGCAATGTTTTGTTACAAAGGAGGGAAATCTTTAAATATACAATAGACTCATTTGTACATGATATACATTCTGACAAAAGACATAGGAAATATTCATTAAATTCTGGTTAGTAGAAATCATCTTACATAATATGTAATATTTATGAAAGTATGCTGTATATCTTTCTCAATGCTCTTTGAAGTGCATACTTTACATCTTTATTCCTCAAACTGTATACCATGGGGTTTAACATGGGTATAATCAGGGTATAAAAGATGGAAGCCACTTTATCAGTATCAAAAGAGTGACTGGACTGGGGCTGCACATACATAAATATTAAAGTCCCATAGAAGACAGTGACCACTGTCAGGTGGGATCCACAGGTGGAGAAAGCCTTGCGTCTACCTTCAGCAGAATTCATTCTGAGAATGGCTATGAGGATGAACAGGTAAGAAACAAGGACCACCAGAAGGGAGGATATCAAATTAAAAGCTGCCAAGACCAGAATAATCATTTCAATTTCATGTGTGTTTGAACAGATCAAAGATAACAAGGGAAGACTGTCACAGTAGAAATGACTAATGACATTATAGCCACAGAAAGACAATGTGAAAATCTTTGTGGTGACTAGAAGAGAAACAAATGTGCAGTACAAGTAGGGGATTGCCACCAGCACCTGACACACTCTTTGAGACATGATGACAGTGTAGAGCAGAGGCTTACAGATGGCCACATAGCGGTCATAGGACATTGCAGACAGAATAAAAAGCTCACTAATTATGAACACAAGGAAAAAAGCTAGTTGTGTAGCACAAAGATTATAGGATATTATGTTCAGATCGACAACAAAATTTACCAACATCTTGGGTCCCACAGCTGTAGAATAACCAAGGTCTGTGATAGCCAAGTGTCTGATGAAAAAGTACATGGGTGTTTGCAGCCTGGAGTCCACTGTGGTTAGGATGATCATTCCCAAGTTACCAAACATTGAGCTCATGTAGATGACCAGGAACAATCCAAACAATGGAGCCTGTAGTTCAGGGCGCTCTGTGATGCCCATGAGGATGAATTGAGTCACTGTTGTAAGGTTGTGTTTTTCCATTAGTTTTCATTAAAAAAATCTGTTCCAAATAGAGACACAAAAATAGAATAAGTACACTCTAATAATATAAAACAGCAAATAGCTAATATGTGATTGAATTGATGCATATGTGAAATAGAAAACTTATATGCAGTTGCTAATATAACAATGTTGTCATAAAACTTTACATATTTTTTAAAAAAATGTGTATGTGTATTTTTACCTTTTCTAATATACTCATTATGTAACAGTAGTGATGAAGTCTCACCTATTAGAATGTTTGTATTAGCCATGAAAGATTTGTTTATCTCAGTAAAATCATATTAATTCAATAAATTGATCTATTTTACTTTTAGATATTTTCATTTATAAAGTTCAAAAACTATCAAATATTTTAACATTGAAATTTGGCTGTGTCTTGAAAGCCTTATCTCTCAATAAGGCTGAAATACACCTTAAAACAAAAAACACATAATAACACATCTAAATAAAGTTAACAGGGTTAAATTTTCACCATCATAAAATATTCCTTGGAAACCTGAGTTTTCCCAGCACTGAAACATCCCTAACCTTGATGTTAAATCTGTTTAAATGATTAACCTGATACTGTTAAATCTCTTCATATGCAAAGGAAGGTAAATACTTTTTTTCCCAATTTAGTATTATAAACATCTTACTACTGCAACTCAAAATAAATTACAGCACACTCAATTTCCCTGTGTATGCATGTGTACGTGTGTATGTGCTTGTCTGTGAACATGTGTATGTGGATACATTGCATGTGTGTGGATTGATGTAAGCTAGGAAAGGGCAGGTCAATGTTAGTCTTTCGTAGTCACTTTCATTTTATTTTCTGAGACAGCGCTTCTCACTAGTTAGTCCTGGACTCTCTTATTAGACAGATTGGGTGACCTTAACCCCCATGGGTCAACCTAGCTTGGTCTCCTGTGTGCTGGTATTACAGGTGTGTGATACTGAATGTGGTTTTATGTGGACCCTGGAAGCTGATCTCTGATTCCCCCCTGCTTCCATAGCAAACACTCGAACAGCTGAAACATATTCCCAGCCCTTTAAGATTCATAATTAAAAGAATATCCCCTAACTCTGAAACTCAGCAGATCAATTTTTCATTCTTTCGTAAACCCTTTCTATTTCCATTCCATATTTTCTATCAAGCCAACCCTTGGCCTCATTTAACTCTGGCTAATTGGACATATTAAGTAGCTATCCAAGAATATTCATAAGGCCAATAGAGTTTTCATGAAAGTTCTTGAATTAACTCCTGGTGGGTCAGTAATCTACATGAGGTTTTTTATTTCCTTTTTATTAAAAAAGCATACAGTTATAAAAACTGGATAGATTAATATAAAAAAATGCTTATGTATCTAGGAAACAGTGTGAAGCAGAATATTGCAATGTAAATTTGAAATTCCCAAGGTCCCAAGAATATCCTCCTTCTTCTTTTTTACTTAGAGTATTTAGCACCCATCATGGTTTGTTACTCTGATACAGATCCCAAGTTTTCTATTTGACACAGCACATAATTTTAATACCTGTTTCAGTGTTTCACATGACATTCTTACCCTTCAGATAAATGCTATCAATCTCTAAATTTTTATTACTTTCTCAAATTTATGTTTGTAGCCACCATACTCAGTGATGCCTACAGCCCTGCTTGCTTTGTGCTCCATACCCATAACATGCCATTATGTGAATATTAAGCTCAATTCATCACTTGGCTACTTGGTAGTTCTTACTATATGTCTTCTCCTTTCTATAATATTTTCCAGAATCTTCACTGTCATTCAATGCAAAAAAAAAAAATTAAGTCCTGCTAGACTAGTGCTTCTTAACTTCCTAATGCTGAAACTGTTTAATATAGTCCTCATGTTGTGACCCCCAACCATAAAATTAATTTTGCATGCCATAACTATAATTTTGCTATTGTTATGAATGTAAACATGTGATATGTAGACCCCTGTGAAAAAAATTGTGTGATCCCACTAAAGGGGATGTGACTCACAGGTTAAGAATCTTTGCACTAAGCCAAAGTAGGAAGTGGGCAGAGTGATGGTAGCATGTGTCCTGCACATATGAGTGGTTAGCTCAGTCTTAACATTTAAGTCTATTTAAGTCTTTTCCTGACATTAGGCTTCACAATTCCACTTAGGTACTTTTTGATACTAGACATTTTTAAAAGACAAGAGGTATTCGAGAGGGACACTGAAAGTTATTTGAGAAGATATGCAACAGAAATCTGCTTTATTACTTTATGAGAAAAAAAATCTACTGGAAATCCATCAATGTCTGGGTGTATACTGAGGTTAAGTTTCTGATTGAGACAAAATTTCCTGTGGATGAACTATCTAGGGTCATTCTCATAGTTATACAGATGCCAAATTACCTCAAGATAAACTGCAGGCCTCCTTGGCTTCCTTGGGAGAAATACTTTATGCATATAATCAGAGAGCAGAGAGAGATGAGGGGAATGAGATCGCATGAATCAGATGCTGCCACAGTTTGTAAAAGCAGAGTCAACAAAGATCCAAAAATAGCTTCAAGGAGTAACTCCAGCTACTGTTGGTTCTGGAAGTTTTGGGTATAGTTCCATTTGCACAAGGCCAGAAGGAAAACCAGCTTTGCTTTCTATTTGGCCAGCTTTCAGAAAATTGTGGCTTTGAGCCAAGGCCTGTTGTTCTAGATGCAATGCAACTGAGCATCCAGAAAGAAGAGAGAGATTGGAGACTCAGAGATCTACACAGACTCAGGAGAGGTCTAGAAACTCAGTCCATCTGTATGCTCATGCTCAGACCACAGATGCTCTGGGTAGAAAAATCTCTAGTAGGTGACTAAGTTCAGCCATCTAGAGTGCCAGCAAAAAGAAAATCCTTCATAATACAGGATACATGAGGACTGACATCTGTGTGATATTTAGTCTCTTTGCACTAAAAATATCTCTAATAAGTGAGGCATACATGGTTAAAGATCATTCACCACCACCGCTTTCATTCAAAATAAAGAGCAAATATAATCTCTGCTGCTTCCTGACTGTACTGTGTGAACCAGGCTAGATTCTTGATAATTCTGAAGGCATTGCTATGGGTTGTACTGGTTGTATCTCCAGGAATACTGTTATAGCATTGGTTACAATATTAAATGTAACCTCCATGTGTATTAATTTAGAATATAGAGAATTTTATCCCAGTAGTTTAGAGAAGTACCTATGACTGCCAACCCCAGTGTGTAGAGTACTAAGATAAAATATAAAAAGATAATACTCAAGAGATGAACTGAATCTCATACACATGGCTTTAAGATTGGAGGCAGGGATAGAGATTGGAAACCTATAATTGAAGAAAGTATGCATAAAGTATGTATAGGAGGCTGTAATATTACATGAGAGAGAGAGAGAGAGAGAGAGAGAGAGAGAGAGAGGCAGAGAGAGGCAGAGAGAGACAAAGACAGAGAGAGAGACACACACAGAGAGAGAATTGAAATATAGTTTAGAAGGAGATAACAGATCAAAGTATCTGAGGAGGGTAGATTGACAGACTAACTCCTATTGTTACTAGCCTAGGCACTGCTGTAGGGTAAGACACAAGAATGAGGAATGAAAGTGAAGAGAAGTACAAGAGAGGTTGTTGGAAAAAAGAAGAAAAGTGGAGGAGAACATTCTGAGCATTAGGGTTTTCATCAACACTAGGTAAATCATTCACCATGGACACCATGACTGTTCCTCCCATGCACATGAAATTATTCCAGTGTCTCCTGGCATTGGGGCCCTTTTTGTGCTTTAGTAACTAATGCATAGATTAGCAAAATCCAGGTGGTCCAGAGGCAATGCACCTTACATTTTTGTTTTTGTGGAGGTTGTGGAAAATTGTTAACTATGGACTAGCTAGTACCTTAGACGTGGTGTGGGTCCTTGTTAGAGTACTTGTAAATGAAATTACAGGCAATGCTGACCCAGGCATCCTATATCCTAATAGTTTAAAATTCCTTATGCTTGGCATAAAACTGAACATTTTATTACTCATAAAAAAATAAATCAAATATCCAAATTTCATCCTTACTTATCTTTCAGATTCTGATGGGCTCCCCTTTCCTTCTGCCCAATCTGACCTCCACAAGATGATAAAGATCTACTCTTGCAGTCTTCTCACCAGAACATCCTTTTATCAAAGCTACCAAATCCTATAGGCATTCCCCTCTCCTCCAAATTCTATCCCCAGTCTCATCCTCATTTCTGTAGCCCACTATCTGTTATGACCTCTCCTCCTTCTCTCCCTCCATTTCCAGGGGACTAAGCATAACTTGTTGGCACACCCTGCTTTCCTCTCTCATGTGGACTATCTCAAAACACCCACCTTTTAGACTATTTCCATCGCTAAGTATTAGGTCCCAGTACCAAAATCATATTCTAACAGGAACCCCCCAGAGACCCTAAAATAGGCAGGATGTCAGAATAATTTCCTACCAAACAACCCATAGCCATCACACCCTCCTCAGAACCAGAGAGAGAAATGGAAACCAAGGGATAGAAAACTCACCCAAAAGGACAAGTTATCACCAACTAAATCTGATAGGAATAGTGGGAAGAGAAACTATAATAATATATATTATGGAAAAAACCTGTAAGAGATCATGATGAAAAATTTCTTTATATGATGTATTTAAAATGACAAATGATGCTGCATGCTTATAAAGTCTAGGCTACACCTTAACTAGGTGTACTCACTATGTTTTTTTGACCAAAGGGTTAACAGAAACTCGTAACTCAATTATAAAATGGCAATATCTCCATGCAGGGTTGTAGAGAATCAAGAAAGTTGATTAGGTAATTTAGATACCTGAGCATAGTTCTCTACAATGAAATACATAATGTTTCTTTAAAGTAAACAGGAACCTACCTAAAGAAACCTTCTTTTAAAAATGTATGTATACATGCTTCTGCAGGGGCCTGCTACATTCTTGCCAGAGCTACAATGCAGCATATATGGAAGACAGGTAAAGGATGACCAATACATGCGTCTTGTGTCCACAGCTAACACCAAACCAAGCTAAAGTACTGGATGACCAGAATAAAGCACTGTCTTCAAAAATAAAATCTTATATATCCTTAAATATTTGGATAAAATTAATGCAAGTTATATTAGTATAACATTACTTAAAATATTAATTTTCCCTCTGGAGGCACTGTCACTACACATGAATTTTCCTTCCTTATAGATATCAGATGCATTTGCACTCCACATCTTTGGAAGTGAAAAACCAGAGCAAATTAAGAGAAATACAGGTCATTACAATGAAGGCTTCTGAAATTCCCTTTGGCTAAAGGGATGCTAGATTTCAGAGAGAATAAAAGGACCTGAAAATTATTTCTATTTTTATTATTCCTTTTTATTAAAAATAATTTTTTTCCTCATAACATATCCTGATTACCATTTCCTCTTCGACTTCTCTCACTGCTTCCTCTTTCACCTGGATCAACTTACTTTCTGTCTCTCATTAGAAAAGAAACAGGTAAAAGGCGAAAGATTTATACGATCTGAAGAGAAATCCTAGTGGAAGGGGAAGCCCTGGGTCCTGCTAAGACTGAACCCCCAGTGAACTAGATTGTTGGGGAGAGGGCGGCAATGGGGGGAGGATGGGGAGGGGAACACCCATACAGAAGGGGAGGGGGAAGGATTAGGGGGATGTTTGCCTGGAAACCGGGAAAGGGAATAACACTCGAAATGTAAATAAGAAATACTCAAGTTAAAAAAAAAGAAAAGAAAGAAAAAAAAAAAAAAAAAAAGAAACAGGTTTCTGATCGATAATAATACAGTATAATAAGATTAAAAAATGCTGACACAATGGAATTGGAAAACACAAACTAGAAAAAAGCACAGGAGAAATCACAAGAAACAGAGACTCATTCATTCATATACTGAGGAATCCCATGAAGATACTAACCATTTAAAATTATTTTGAAATGATTACCAAAGAATGTAAGTCACTGACTAGTTCAATATTTGTAAAAATATGAAAAAAAGGCTAAAAATTTATTTCTTCAAATTTTGCCACATATACATGTATGTATATGTATATATGCAATGGCTTTATATATGCATATATGTATGTGTATATCATACACATTTATTTATATGCAGACACTAATACCTACAAACACATGTAAAGACATGACATTTCTGCATCATCTATTCTCAATTCTGTCTTTCTTGAGAAATCACATAATTTAAAAATCATAAATGCCCATATATGTAAACATATATAAAATTAAGTTTTCTTAAGACAATGTATACCATGTTGTTCACAGTCCCTATTTCTATATGTCCAAATATAATCTGAAATAGTAGGCATCAAAAGAGTAGTCCATTTATTCCTCATACCTCTGTGGAAGTAGAAATCCCAGAAAGTTAATTAGAAATGATCACTTACAGATGATGACAAGGCCAGAGGACACTCATCATTGCTTTAGATTCTGGATGTATCCTGTCTAGCATGTGACTAGTAATGAGACCTCTTTGTTCTTCAATATGTTCTTTAACAGGGCATTGTTGAAGACAATTTAAAGATTTTTTTTACCATTTGAGACTCCCCCTCAGGAGATGTCACACAATTTGCAGATTATCCCTAAAGCATTTGAAATCTTAATGAAATGGCAGGAAGTTAGCCACTAATTGTCAGAAACAAAGCATATTTATCTCTGACCTTGTGCATTTAGTAATTGTGTATGCTATCATTCCAACCCTTGGATTTTATCCAAAACAAATGATATTGGTATCATAAGATGTTAGTGTGCTAGTATTCATGGTAGATGACATATGAAAATCAGGGATACAGTATATACATTGTCTGTAGACATATGACTGGATGAATTAGATGTAAATATAAATAAGGAAACATTATATTAATCATTCTTCAAGAAAGCACTATGCAATAAAAGGTGGAGCTTTAGAATATGATTTTGAGTGAGACACATCAGTGTAAAACAAAACCCAAAACTTGCATAATCTGAAATTGGAGTTTATTACATGACAAAGAAATCTTAATTCAAAATAAACTATATAATGGAACAGATCTTTTTTGTTTTAAGATTAAAAACAACATAAAGGGGATTAATATTTTAGTAGGTTATGACATAATTTTGTATTCATATGAATTTTATATGGAACAGGAAGTTATATTTTAAAATATCTCAAGTTTTTCTAAATTTAACTGAAGCAATTCTGCTAATACTAAAAATACTGATAAACTTTTAAAATTTGTCTCTCTCTTTCACATTTACTCTGTGTGTGTATGTGTTTATGTACGTACATGTGAGAATACATATATGTATGTGTCATTGTACACATGTGCAACTCATCAAACAACAACTTGATTGTAACAGGCTTTTTTTTAAAATTTGAACAGGTTTTGGATTTTTTTGAAGGAGATTTCAACTGCTACTTGAATCATGAGGACCAAGAGAAGAGTATTCAGGACAAAAGTGAATTATACCAAAGAACTTGCTTGTGGATTACTCAAAAGAGTCATTTATTCTTGAATCTGTATTAATTCATGGTTATAAATATTTGTATTACTTTATATTTGCCATTGGTAAGTTATTCTGAAAGTTTATATGTGGTCTAACTGTGAATTGATATTTGTGTTTGTTCTGTAATTTAGCCACTTTTCTTTATTGATTCAATGTGAAAATACCAATAGGTATTCTCTCAAATCATTGATTGTTATTCTTCATAGTTCTAATTAATTTTCATGTTGTAGCTTTTTATATTATATAAAGATAAACTTCACTATTTGTTATAATTTTTAATTATTGACTTCTTAGATTTTTAAGTTTTTTCATTATTTTCTTTTTTTCAGGATTCTCTTTTTTTATTATTCAATTTTTACTTGCATTACAAATGTTATCCCTTTCCCAGTTTCCAGTCCATTAACCCCCATCCCATCCTCCTCTCCCTGCTTCCATGAAGGTGTTCCTCACTCAACCACCCACCCCCCTCCCTGTTCCCCACCCTGACATTCCCTGCAACGGAGAGTTCATCCTTGGCAGGACCAAGGACTTCTCCTTTCTTTGGTGCCCAACAAGGCCCTCCTCTGCTACATATGCAACTGGAGACATGGATCTGTCCATGTGTACTCTTTAGTTGGTGGTTTAGTCCCTGAGAACTCTGGTTGGTTGGTATTGTTGTTCCTAAGGGGTTGCAAATCCCTTCAACTCCTTCAATCGAGAGTTCAGATATGCACATAGTGAAATACAATCATACCCGTGTCATTTCCCTTCTCTATTATCATGTTACCCTCAACATATCCTCTTCCAAAATCATGATGCCCTCACTTTTATTAAATCATTAAATACAGTTTCTTTTGTCCATATGTGTATGGGTGTGGGCGTCAACAACTACCGCATAGAAAAACTAACAATAGTCACCCCACTAAAAGAATGATTCTTTTGCCTCTGTTAGCTACTAAGAAATCATGGCCTCATCATCATCTTCTCCATGTTGCCAGGACTTTGAGTGGCTTAATCTCTGGCACGTAATTATAGCTACTGGGAATTCATCAGTGCCATTTCGGTAGACCATATTTAACAGCATTCTCTTTCATTTTCTTGCTCTTCTATCCATTCTGCCTCTTTTTCCCACTGTGTTCCTGAGGCTACATAGTGGGGTCTTAGTATATATGTTGTATCATTGTTGAACACTCAGTTTCATATTCCCAGCATTTTGAGAAGGTGTGTACATCTGTAGTGAAAGCTGTTTACCACAGAAAATCACTCATGAAGGTTGAAAGCAGCCAAGGTGTATTGGTAAAACCATAAATTTTAAAGATAAATTGATAACCTTACCATTTAGTGAAACTATGATAGCAGATTCTACCCAAAGGCTAATGATAGGCTCAACCATGAGTGTTTGGATGTGATTAATTACAGGACAATGTATAAAACATTTTCCTGTGGATTAACTCTCATATCCAAAAAGAATGTAGTTATCTGTCCTAGGACAGTCATATTTCTATTTTACTAGTGGACACATTTTGCCTGGCAGGTACTATATAAAGTGACTACCTCTGGTTACTAGTGATTTCTTTTCCATCAAACATCCTACCTAATAACTTCTATATAAAACCATCCAGAAACTGCCCCATTTAGGGATCCATCCCATCTGCAGACACCAAACCCAGACGCTATTGCTGATGTCAAGAAGTATTTGCTGATAGGAGCCTGGAGTAACTGTCCCCTGAGAGGCTGTGCAGAGCCTGACCAATACAGATGTGAATACACACAGCCAACCATCAGACTAAGTGTGGGGAACCTAATGGAGGAGTTAGGAGAAGTACTGAAAGAGCTGAAGGGATCATCAACCAACAAGGAGAACAAGAATATCAAGGAACCCAACTCCACAAAGGCTCCAGGGACTAAACCATCATCCACATAGAGGCACTCATGGCTCCACCTGCATATGTGGCAGAAGATAATCTTATCTGGCATAGATGGGAGGGGAGCTACTTGGTCCTCTGGGGACTTGATAATCCAGTGTACTGGAAAGCTAGGACTAGTATGATGAGGTGGGAGGGAGTGAATGAGTGGGGGAGCATCCTCATAGAAGCAGGAGGCTGGGAGGGGATAGAGGGTTAACTGGGAAGGGAGATAACATTTGAAATATAAACAAATAAAATAACCAATTTCTTTAAAAAGAAAGATAAAATGGCAGCCAACAGATTGGGAAAAGATCTTTACCAATCTTACATCTGATAGAGGGCTAATATAAAAAATATACAAAGACCTCAAGAAGTTAGACTCCAGACAGCCAAATAACCCTATTAAAAATGGGGTACAGAGATAAACAAAACATTCCCAGTTAAGGAATATCGGAATGGCTAAAAAGCACCTAAAGAAATGTTCAACATCCTTAGTCATCAGGGAAATGCAAATCAAAAAAACCCTGAGATTCCACCTCATACCAGTCAGAATGGCTAAGATAAAAAATTCAGGTGAGAGTAGATGCTGACGAGGATGTGAAGAAAGAAGAACACTCCTCCATTGTTGGTGGGATTGCAAACTGGTACAACCACTCTGGAAATCAGTCTGGAGGTTCCTCAGAAAATTGGACATTGAACTACCTGAGGACCCAGGTATACCTCTCCTGGGCGTATACCCAAAAGATGTTCCAACATACAACAAAGACACATACTCCACTATGTTCATAGAACCCATATTTATAATAGCCAGAAGGTGGAAATAACCCAGATGACCTTTAATAAAGTTATGGATTCAAAAATATGTGGTACATCTACACAGTCATCTACTCAGCTATCAAAATCAATGACTTCATGAAATTCATAGGCAAATGGAATGAACTAGAAACTATCATCCTGAGTGAGGTAATCCAATCACAGAAAAACATCCTTGTTATGCATTCACTGATAAGTGGATATTAATCCAAAGGCTCGAATTACCCAAGATCCAATCCACAGACCACAGGAAGTTCAAGAAAAAGGATGACCAAAATGTGGATGCTCCTACTTATTCTTAAAAGGGGAAACAAAAATATCCATAGGAAGGGATATGGAAGCAAAGTTTAGAGCAGAGACTGAAGGAATGGCCATTAGAGCCTGCCCCATATGTGGCCCATATATATACAGCCACCAACACTAGATACGATTGATAAAGCTAAAAAGTGCATGCTAAAAGGGACTGGATATAGATCTCTCCTAAGAGACACATCCAGAGCATGTCCAATACAGAGGTCAATGCTAGCAGCAACCACTGAACTGAGAACAGGACTTCCATTAGAAGAATTAGAGAAAGGGACTGAAAGGGTTTACAACCCCATAAGAGCAACAATGCCAACCAACCAGAGCTTCCAGGGACTAAACCACTGTACATGGACTGCCCTAGGACTCCAACTGCATACGTAGCAGAGAATAGCCTTGTTTGGGCACCAGTGGAAGGGGAAGCCCTTGGTCCTGCCAAAATTGGACCCCCAGTGCAGGGGAACATCGGAGTGCAGTGGTAAGGGGAGTAGACTGTGGGAGAACACCCGTATGGGCAAAGGGGAGGGGATGGAATGGGAGCTTGTGGACAGGAGACTGGGAAAGGAAATAACGTTTGAAATGTAAATAAAGAAATATATCTAACAAAAAATTAAATTTAAACAAAAATTAAGAAAAACGGAAGATAAAGGATTCCAGTGAGGATCCTCAATCGAAGTCAAAGGCTAAGAAAAGCAAGGATGCATGGGGCAAAAGAAAAAAAAAGAAAGAAAGAAAAACTAACCATCACAAAGGGAGTTCTTTTCAGTACCATTGAGATTCATTTCTCTATGTTACACAGGTCAAACATGGCTTGTCCGTCGTAGAAATTTACTATGCCATCACAGTGGGCTACTACGGCCCCATAACTCTGTTTTGATAAATTGTGGGTTTCTGTTGTCATCTCCTTTTCTTGGAAAAAAAGGTTTCCTTTATGAGGGGCGAACACTACAGGTTTATTTCTTTGCTACAGGTATCGTAGCGAATGTGTAGAGACGTTATTAGTGATTATGCTGGATTAGCAAATTAGTCACTCTAGATTCCCCTCCAACTTGAGCAACATGACTGCCCTAATGTGAGGTGAACAAGAATAAAAACAATAAGCATGCCAACTGGTGAAAAAAATGTTCAATGAGGTCTCAACATTACACAAAGAACTATAAAAACTAAGGAAAGCTAGCAGCAGGAGAAATAAACTTCCAAGAGAAGAGCATTCCAGTTGGTTGTCCTGTGCCAAATGGTTATACTTATAAACATCTACACAAGCCACATTATATGGACTGAGCATCTTATATTTATGAATAATATATGTGTATATACATACTTGTGTATATAATTAGTGAGAAAAGAGACCATGGCTATGAAAGAAAGTATGGATTCTGTGGAAGGATTTTGAGAGAGAAAATGGTAGAAAGAAATATTTTAATCAAATTGTAGTCTCAATTATAGAAAATACTTTCTTTTTCGATAATATAAACAAATATACACATGTATAGACTCACATACAAGGTTAGTAAGTACTCGAATTTTTCAAATATACAGAAATAATTTGTATAAACGGATATCTTTTATTTTTGCCAATATTGGGGACAATGTGTTACTGCAGAGAAAAGCATATAAGAGTAGAACAAATTCTAAAGATGCTAAGTATGAATGTTCTATAGAGAATGCTCTGTACATGTACTCTTTCAATGCTATCTATCTTATTATGACATATTTTTTTATACACTGTGTGGTAAGGGAAAGGTTATTACCCAGCTATAGTTCTTTAATAAAAGACCTCTCTGAAGCTCAAGAAGAAGGATGACCAAAATGCGGATGCTTCATTCCTTCTTAAAAGGGGGAACAAAAATATTCATAGGAGGAGATATGGAGGCAAGGTTTAGAGCACAGACTGAAGGAACAGCCATTCAGAGCCTGCCCCACATGTGTCCCATATATATAGTTAGCTACCAAGACTATATAAGATTGATGAAGCTCAGAGGTGGATGTAGATATCTCCTGAGAAACACATCCAAAGCATGTCCCATACAGAGCCAAATGCTACCAGAAAATCACCGAACTAAGAATGGGACCCCCATTGGAGGAATTAGAGAAAAGATTGAAAGAGCTGAAGCAGCTTACAACCCCATAAGAACAGCAATGCCAACCAACTAGAGCTCCCAGCAACTAAACCACTACCAAAAAAATAAACATGGACTGACCCATAGCTACAACTGCATATGTAGCAGAAGATGGTCTTGTTGGGCTTCAATGGAAGGAAAAGTTCTTGGACCTGCCAAAGTTGAACCCCCAGTATAGGAGAATGTTGGCAGGAGTGGATAGGGAGGGGAACGCCCTTTTAGAAGAAGGGGGGAGTGGGATAGGGGGCTTATGTCCAGGAAATTGAGAAAGATAATAACATTTGAAATGTAAATTTAAAAAAATATCCAATAAAAAAGTATAAAGAAATAAAAAAGACTTCTCAATGAATGAATTAAGTTTATAAAATAATGATTTAAAAGTGACATCCTACTATAATCTTGCAATATATTGAATAAAATATTATTCTAAAACAGTTAATAAGTAAGAAAAAGAAGTTCAGGAAAAGGCAAAGAAACAATGTAACCTGATTTCAGGACTGAAAGGGACATTTGTCACATTGAAAAGAGTTCTGCTGGAAGCAGAGAGTAAAAATCCTTTACTCTCATGCAGAGGGATCAGGCATTAAAAGGAAATTTACCCATAAACTGAGTGGGAGAAGATTTTCCAGGATTGGAAAATGATATGTAAAACCTCTACTTTAAGAAGAGTCAAATCGGGGTGTGGGAAAAAAAAAAAAAAAAAAAAAAGAAGAGTCAAATCTTCAATTAAATCTACTCTCTGAATTGAATTTTTCATTTTTTAAATTTGGATTTAGTAATTTATTTTATTTTATCGGTATGAGAATTTTACCTGAATATAAGACATTCCTGTGTCATGGCTGTTAAGATTCAGACCCAGGACAAGTCACTGAGGTACCTATTTTTTTTTTTTTCCATCCTTATTAACTTGGGTATTTCTTATTTACATTTCGACTGTTATTCCCCTTCCCGGTTTCCAGGCCAACATCCCCCTAACCCCTCCCCCTTCCCTTATCTATGGATGTTCCCCTCCCCATCCTCCCTCCATTACTGCCCTCCCCCCAACAATCACATTCACTGGGGGTTCAGTCTTGGCAGGACCCAGGGCTTCCCCTTCCACTGGTGCTCTTACCATGCTATTCATTGCTACCTATGAGGTTGGAGCCCAGGGTCAGTCCATGTATAGTCTTTGGGTAGTGGCTTAGTCCCTGGAAGCTCTGGTGGTTGACATTGTTGTTCATATGGGGTTTCAGGCCCCTTCAAGCTCTTTCAGTCTTTTCTAAGATTCCTTCAGCGAGGGTCCCGTTCTCAGTTCAGTGGTTTAATGATGGCATTCGCCTATGTATTTGCTGTATTCTGGGTGTGTCTCTCAGGAGAGATCTACATCCGGTTCCTGTCGGCCTATACTTCTTGGCTTCATCCATCTTGTCTAATTGGGTGGCTGTATATGTATGGGCCACATGTGGGGCAGGCTCTGAATGGGTGTTCCTTCTGCCTCTGTTCTAAGCTTTCCCTCCCTATCTCCACCCCCCAAGGGTATTCTTGTTCCCCTTTTAAAGTAGTGAAGCATTCGCATTTTGGTCATCCTTCTTGATTTTCATGTGTTCTGTGCATCTCGGGTAATTCGAGCATTTGGGCTAATAGCGACTTATCCATGAGTGCATACCATGTGTATTTTTCTGTGATTGGGTTGAGGTACCTATTTAACATAAGAAAGCAGACATGGCTTCCACTTCACGTTCTACCTCAGTGGAATTCCTCAGTCCCTACCTGAACTTTCCAGCCCAAGGGCTGGGCTTCCTCTCATCCAGAGGCTCTTTACTATATAATATGGATCTCTCTCTCTCTCTCTCTCTCTCTCTCTCTCTCTCTCTCTCTCTCTCTCTCTCTCTCTCTCTCTGATTTCTGAAGGGCTTTCTCTTCCCTCCACTCTGCCCTGTTGTTTCTGTCTCAGGTTTCATCTGCGTGAAATTCCTTCCTTGATATTCTACTATGAAATCCTTGAATCAGTCAGAGAGCTGCACCCAATAAAACTGCTCTTATATAATTTACTTTGGTTTTAATTGGCTCATTTTGTCAGTAGAGATAATCTACCAATCCTACTGGAAGTTAGATGAGGGAATTGAGCCCCTGGTAATAAAGTTAATCGTGGTCATAAAATGCTATATGGGAACTGAATCTTTACAGTCAAAGTACTTTGCTGTTAACTACTGAATCAGCTCCTCTGCCTCCTTCCTTTGTTATTCATAATTTCAGTCTAAATGCCTACTTTCCATGTACTGTGAGGAACCAAAGAAGCCATTGGGTTTTTAGTATGGAAAATAGAAGAGGAAGAAATTATCCTCCTTGACTAACCCAGAGAAAACATACATGAATTTTTTCATGTTACTTCTTGTCATAAACAATGAGATATGAGAAGGATGACACAGCACTGTGCATTATAACTCACTGAGAAATGCCCTGTGATACTGGAGCATTAGTTTATTTAGGATTGCATATTAGATTTGATTCAAGTAGGTAGAATATTAAACTTATTCATAATTTCAGTAACAGGAATCAATAATAATAAAAGAACATGTAAAACTTTTGCATATAATTTTTGTTTATTGTTTAATATCACCATATGTGTATATAAATATATTAATATGGGCATCATACATTTTAATGGCCCAACTGAAATCCAAATTAGTGAAAATAGCAAAGATGACTATTATCTATTATCTTTACTTGAAAATGGTTTCCAATACAGGTACAGTTAGAGTTATGAATTTAAATGAATATGCTCACTAAGACTCCCATATCAACAAAAAAAACACCACTAAAATTTTGCACTGTAATATTTAAAGTTAAAATATGAATTATCAATAAGAGAAATTTCATACATTTTCTCATTGCTTCTTATACATTGTTCTTACTCAAACTATAAAAGACAGGATCCAGCATATGAAACATAATGGTATAAAATATTAATAATACAATGTCCTACTCCAAGTTATTATTGGAAATTAGTCTTATATACATGAACACAACAGTGCTGTGAAAAATGGAAACTGCGGTTATATGAAAGCCACATGTAGCAAAGGCTTTTCTTTTACCTGCAGCAGAGCATGTCCTCAGGATAGCAGCTAGAATGATGCCATACAACAGTAAGACAAGATGGTGACTGTCTCAATAGACAGAGACTAATAGAAGAGAAAAAGCTGATTGAAGAGCCTGTAAGAACAAAACATGCCAAGTAAGCAGGGATGCCGTGCAAAATAAGAATGATTTCTTTGTATCCAAGAAGGAAATGCTGAAAGTAGCCACAGTATGAATAATAGCATTCAAACCTTCTGTTGCATAGCAAGCAATGGTTAGTGGCCAATAGACTCATGATGGCTAAATACATATAGTAGTGAGTTGTACATGACACAACAATGTTCTTAGCCATCATGGTCTACAGAAACCATGCTGTGTTTCCAAAAGTAACAGCAGGAAATATCTGTACAACACAACTGAGAAATGAAATGCCTTTCCTTTCTGATACAGAACCTATTGACAATTGTGGAGTGATAGCAAAGAAAAATGAAGGTGCTACTGAAGATAACACATTCAAAAATAATCTGCAAGTTGTGTAGCCAGGAATATCTGATAACCAGATCAATCAGTCCAATCTAAATTCTCCATGAGAGAAAAAATGTAAATTGTTAGATAAAAGTAAAAGGTAATTTGTAGGTCATCGTTGTGTATGAGGTCTTTCAATACAAATTCAGTGATTTTGGTGTTAAATGTACATTTAACTCTTGAAGTTGTTGAATATAAACATAAATTACAGCTCTGTGATACTGTAAAAGAAGAAGAATGCAACAAGTCTAAAGAGCATAATTTTATCTATACTAATATTTATATTCTTTGACAGTGGCTAATTTTCTCTGGACTGCTTAAAAATGAATAAAATCATCACATCTTGTATGTTAATGGAACTCAATAAAAAACAAGCACAATATGTAGATGTTTTCACAGTATGGCTTCATGACACTTCTCAAAACATCAAGACCAGAACAGCTTTAAATACACTTCATAAATATATTAGCTCTTCTCTATTAATTACACAAACACATAAAGCATGAGTGGCTTCTGAATTTTTAAAAAGTATTGGTGTCAGACACTAGAAAATAATTTAAATATCATAAAATTCTCTGGAATTTGTTCACCTATGGAATAAGAACACTAATATTTTCTTTATGACATTGAAATAAATGTTAAAGAAATGATATTAAAATGAATCTTTAATACCCCTTTAACTCTAGAGTTGATGAATCAGATGACTATACTAATTCTGTATGTATAAAATTTAATAAAATATATTTACATTATGATGCCTTTCTGATATTGTCATTTTTGAATTATTTTTATAGTTATTAAAAGTTATATTCATTTTATATAAATAAATGCATTGCATATGTATGTATATAAGGGGATACCACATGAATTTTTGGTGCATGAATAAGCCATATTCATATATCTGGTATATTAGATAACATAAAACTTGTATTACAGATGCTTTGAGTCCTCATGTATGTGTCATTACAACCTTCATACCCAAACACAGACACACAGACACACAGACACACAGACACACAGACACACACACACACACACACACACACACACACACGGCTCTCTTTTAATTATTGCAGGCATCTTTTAAATACTACAATGGTTTATTTGTGGAAATGGTGAAGAATTATTTCAGTTTATAATTTTACGAGAAATGAGTTTCTTCCAGATGCTAAATTAAGGGTTATAATGAGCATAGCTGGAAAAATAATAGTATACTTCAATAAATTCAATTCGAATAGAAAACTCCAAATTTATTTTCATTCATTATCATGAAATACATTTTCAAGTACAACAATAATTCTAGAACTCAGTATAGAAAAAATACTTTTAGGATAAATTTTTGTCCCCATTTTATTAATTTATCATATAGAAATGTTCATATTTTATAATTACTAAAGATAAGATGTTGATAAGTGCTATGTGTCTTGGAGCTCATAGCATTTTTTATTTGTTCCTACTCCAGAAAATAAACAAAAGCAAACGAAGCAAGAAAACAAGCAAAGAAACCCAAGAGTTTCTGATGTATTTGAGAACTTCTAGACTGTTAATAGACATTAAGATAATTAAATACTAATTAAAACAAGATAATTGCTGCTTTAACTGAGGAATGTATAGTTTCCATGTGGTTACTACATCAAAGTCTACATTACTAATTTGTATTACTATGACAAATACTTATATTCTATTGATAGATATATGATCATTTTTGAATAAGTACTTGTATTAGTAGAATAAAACACATAAACACATGCACACACGTTTTGGAACATATTTTTTATTTATAAGATGAATTAAACATTTGATGGATGAGAATATAGCTTGGTTAATAGCATTCCTGTGTTCAAAATCTAATTCCTCAGATCTAAATGAAATAATATATATTATCTCTTTTTATTACTTCCAAAGATTGCTTGGTATAGTACATAAGCAGTGTTATAAACCTACTTGATTTATGTTTGTGTGTGTGTGTGTGTGTGTGTGTGTGTGTGCATGTGCGTGTGTGTGTGTATAAAGAGTCCCATCCATACAACTACCAAGAATTCAAATATGCAGTAACCAAAATATGGAATGTAATTCTACTTGAAATTTCACAAACATCAAAAAAAAGTATCAATTGAAATATCTAAAAAGTTTGTCTTACCAAGCACATAGATGATTATTCTAAGTACATTAAGTTCAGTCATTCTGTGTTGATTTTATATACTTATGTAGTTGTTGACAATTTACTTAGGGAATGTTCCTTAGAGAATAGGCTTAATTATTTTCTGTTTCATAATTTGAACCTAATCTTTTCCTCTATACTTAAAAAAAAAGAATTAGCTACCTTGCTTTTGTGCATTAATGAATTTTTTAACTTCTAATTTACATTTGAATTTATTTGAAAATTAGTGATTCTAAATATCTTTACATAAATGGCATGGGCATTTTCTTTGAAAAAAGCATATTCAGTTCTTTGGCTATTTATTTATTATTTTAATTATTTTAAGTAATTTCTATATATATTATTTTCCATTTATCAAAGGGCATATGCAATTTGGAATTATTAGAAGCTATACATGCTTTTATCTTACTGATATTGTCTTGTTTTCTTACTTTGTTATGGAATGTCCATGATATCATGAGAATACAAAGTTAAAACTAGGCCAAGATGTAGTGAATGCTTTTCAGTATTTCATTTAAAAAATATTTTTATTATTTAAAATGTGTGTGTGTGCATATCTCTCTCTCTCTCTTCTCTCTCTCCCTCTCTCTCTCTCTCTCTCTCTCTCTCTCTCTCTCTCTCTCTCTCTCTTTCTCTCTCTCTCTCTCTCTGTGTGTGTGTGTGTGTGTGTGTGTGTGTGTGTGTGTGTGTGTGTGTGCTGGTTGCTGGAATTTGCAACAGTCTGAGACTTTAGATATTCTTAAAGATAGGCTTATAGGCAATTACAAACTACTGAAAATGGGCGGTATCTAAAAAAGCACTACAGATGCTTAACTATTCAGTTATCTTTCCAGCCCCACATATATTATTTTATATAACAACCACTTGGTATACTTGTGGTTGATTATTAATGGGAACATGTGAGCTGACAAGTAGAATACTTCAAAAACTAGATACTATCAATGAACATGATTTAAAATCGTTGGTCACTGACTCCCCTTAAACTTCTTTAAATGTCTAAACTATAGTCATTCCTCTTGGTTTTCCTTCAGAACACTCTTGTAAAAATACATTGCTTCAATTTCAATAGAAGTTTCTCTGCATATTACCAGATAAGGAAAAACATCAATAGACTCAACTAGTTGTGAATAATTGGAGATAAAATAATGACTGGTCTAGAAGACATACCCACTGAAACAATAGTGGCATTGATGGTGTGGGAGTAGTCTACTAGTTTTTACTTGTTTTATCTCTCTTCATAGAACTCATGCCTGTATTGTTAACTGGAAATTATCTCATGTCTTTCTAGGTTGTTGGTCATAAGGGAAAACTTCTGATTCTGATTCTCCTAAAAGAATATGATAATGTTTTATTTCCCTAATTTCCCCTTACTTTTTATTCCTCTAATTATTCTCCTAAGTATTCCCTTAATTACTTACCTTAGTGCCTGTAGTACATTTCTCAATTCCCATAAGAGAAGCTTCTTTATACAGTCTGAAGTAGTTCAAAAAGATACCCACAATTAGTCAATATGTAAAGAACAGAAGAATACTCAGCCATTAATGGAATCCATATGAAACACTTTTTTCCCAATGCTCAGGCATCATCACAGACAAAAGTAAAAAAGATTAGAAGAGACCAATCCCACAGTTCCCTGTACCCAAATCCCATGGGGGAGAGAGCTGAACTCCCAGAAGTGTGGACAATCCTGAGACCTCAGGACAGATAACCAATTCTGCCTAATTCTGCCCACTGCTGCCAACATTTCCAGCCCAAAAGAAAACTGTATAGTGCCTCTGGATACAGGAATATAGGAGCAGTCAGTGACAGGAACAAGCTGGCTTCTGCCTGAGTCTGGAACAGAACTGAACCAGTCACACAGCTCCCTGCACCCAAATCCTATGGGGAAGAGAGCTGGACCCTCAGAAGTTCAGACACTCCTGAGAATCCAGAGGAGGTCACTACTTTCTGGCCACATTCCTGACCCAAGAGAAAATCAACCAGGGACATTTGTGCTCCTGGGCAAAGGAATTAGGAGCAGTCAGTGGCAGGACCTTTCAGGTTTCTGCCTGCACCAAAACTTGGAAGCCAGTAACCAGGAGTGCCTACACACCTGAGAGCAAAGCTGTAAGAAAGCAGGGATACAGGAGTGCTAACATGAAGACCTACAGGAATGCCAAGCCATTTTCAGAGTCTGCAAGACAAATCAGGACCAGAGAAAACCTGATGGTGAGAGGTAAGCACAGGGACCTAAGCAACAGAAACCAAGACTACTTGGCATCATCAGAGACCAGTTTTCCCACAAATACCGGATATCCTAACACACTGGAAAAGCAAGATTTGGATTTAAAACTACATTTTATGATGATGATGGAGAACTTAAAGAATGACATAAATAATTTCCTTAAAGAAAAACAGGACAACACAAGTAAACAAATAGAAGTCATTAAAAAGGAAACACAAAAATCCCTTAAAGAATCAATTAAAGAATTAAAGGAAAACACAACCAAACAGGTGAAGGAATTGAACAAAACCATCCAGGATTTAAAAATGGAAATAGAAATAATAAAGAAAATACAAAGGGAGACATCCCTGGGGATAGAAAACCTAGGGAAAAGATCAGGAGTCATAGATGCAAGCATCACCAGCAGAATACAAGAGATAGAAGAGAGAACCTCAGGGCCAGAAGATACCATAGAAGACATTGACACAACAATCAAAGATAATGTAGAATGCAAAAAGCTCCTAGCCCAAAACATCCAGGAAATCCAGGACACAATGAGGAGAACAAACCTAAGGATAATAGGTATAGAAGAGAGTGAAAACTCCCAACTAAAAGGGCAGTAAATATCTTTAACAAAATTATAGAGGAAAACTTTCCTAACTTAAAGAGAGAGATGCCCATAAACATGCAAGAAGCACACAGGACTCCACATAGATTGAAACAGAAAAGAAATCCTTCCCATCAAATAATAGTCAAAACACTAAAAGCACAAAACAAAGAAAGAATTTTAAAAGCAGTAAAAGAAAAAGGTCAACTAACATATAAAGGCAGACCTATCAGAATTACACCAGACTTCTGACCAGAGACTATGAAAGCCAGAAGATCCTGGGCAGATGTCATACAGACCCTAAGAGAACACAAATGCCAGCCCAGGTTACTATATCCAATAAAACTCTCAATTAACATAGATGGAGATACCAAGATATTCTACAATATCTTTCTACAAATGCAGCCCTAAAAGTATAATAGATGGAAAACTCTAACATAAGGAAGGAAACTATACACTAAAATACAAAACAAAACAAACAAACAAAACAAACAAACAAAAAAAACAAGAAAAGTAATCTCCTTACAATGACACCAAAAGAAGAGAGACATTCCACTTATAACAATGAAAGTAACAAGAAACAAAAATCACTATTCCTTAAAATCTCTGAACATAAATTGACTCAATTCCTCAATAAAAAGACATAGACTAACAGACTTGATATGTAAAGAGGACCCAGCATTTTGCTGCATACAGGAAACACACTTTAGAGACAAAGACTTTCCACCTGAAAGTAAAAGGCGAAAACAACTTTCAAAACAAATGGTCCGAAGAAATAAGCTGGAATAGCCATTCTAATATCGAATAAAATCGACTTTCAACCAAAAGTCATCAAAAAAGATAAGGAAGGATATTTCATCTTCATCAAATGAAAAGTCCACCAAGATGATCTTTCAATCCTAATACAGGGGCACCTACCTACATCCATAAAATAAACCTTACTAAAGCTCAAAGCACACATTGTACCTCACACAATAATAGTAGGAGATTTCAACACCCTACTCTCATAAATGGACAGGTCATGGGAACAGAAATTAAACAGAGACATAGATAGCCTAACAGAAGGTAAGAACCAAATGGACTTAACAGATATTTATAGAACATTTCATCCTAAAACAAAAGAATATACTGTATTCTCTGTACCTCAGGGTACCTTGTCCAAAACTGATCATATACTCGGTTACAATCTGAACAGATACAAGAAGATTGAAATAATCCCATCCATCCT
The DNA here is from genome assembly GCF_011064425.1 of Rattus rattus. Taxonomy (NCBI): domain Eukaryota; kingdom Metazoa; phylum Chordata; class Mammalia; order Rodentia; family Muridae; genus Rattus; species Rattus rattus. Next base: position 63,740,532 of record NC_046158.1, read on the forward strand.
ATTAGATCACCATGGACTAAGGCTGGTGTTCAATAACAACAAAAGCTACAGAAAGCCCACATATACATGGAAGTTGCACAATGCTTTACTCAATGATAACTTGATCAAGAAAGAAATAAAGAGAGATATTAAAGGCTTTTCAGAAATTAATGAAAATGAAAGCACAGCATACCCAAACTAATGGACACAATGATAGCAGTGCTAAGAGGAAAACTCATAGCTCTGAGTGCTTCCAAAAAGAAACAGTAGATAGCATACATTAGCAGCTTGACAGCACACCTAAAAGCTCTAGAACAAAAAGAAGTAAATATACCCAAGAGGAATAGAAGGCAGGAAATAATCAAAGGCAGGAAATCAACCAAGTAGAAACAAAAAGAATGATACAAAGAATCAACAAAACCAGGAGCTGGTTTGAGAAAATCAAAAAGGTAGATAGACCCTTATCCTGACTAACCAAAGAGCACAGAGACAGTGTACAAATTATCAAAGTCAGAAATGAAAAGGGAGACATAACAACAGAATCTGAAGAAATTAAAAAAATCATCAGATACTACTATGAAAATGTATATTTAACAAAACTGGAAAATCTGGAGAAAATAGACAATTTTCTAGACAAATACCAGGTACAAAAGTTCAATCAGGATCAGATAAACCATCTAAACAGTACCATAACTCTTAAAGAAATTGAAAGTTATTAAAAGTCTCCCAACCAAAAAGAGCCCAGAACCAGATGGGTTTAGTGCAGAATTCTTTCAGACCTTCATAGAAGAACTCATATCATTAATGTCCAAGGTATTTCACAAAATAGAATTGTAAGGAGCACTACCCAATTCCTTCTATGAAGCCACAATTACGTTACACCTAAACTACACAAATACCCAACAAAGAAAGAGAACTTCAGACCAAGTACCTTTATGAATATTGACACAAAAATACTCGATTAAATTCTTACAAACTCAATCCAAGAACACATCAAAATGATCAACCATCATTATCAAGTGGGCTTCATCCCAGGGATGCAGGGATCTTTCAATATATGGAAATCCATCAAGGAAATCCGCTATATAAACAAACTCAAAAAAAAAAAAAAAAACCAAAGAAACACATGATCATTTTATTAGATACAGAGAAATCATTTGACAAAATTCAACAGCCCTTCATAAAAGTCCTGGAAAGATCAGGAATTTAAGCCCATCCATAAACATAGTAAAGGAAATATACAGCAACCAGTAGCTAACATTAAAATAGAGAGAAACTTGAAGCAATCCCACTAAAATCAGGGACTAGACAAGGCTGCCCACTCTCTCCCTACCTACTCAGTTTAGTACTTGAAGTCCTAGCCAGAGCAATACGGCAATGAAAGGAGGTCAAAGGGATACAAATTGCAAAGGAAAAGGTCACTACTTGCAGATGATATGATAGTTTATTTAAGTAATCCCAAAAGTTCTACCAGAGAACTACTAAGCCTGATAAACAAATTCAGCCAAGTGACTGGGTGTAAAATTAACTCAAACAGATCAGTAGTCTTCTTCTACTCAAAGGATAAACATGCTGAGAAGGAAATTAGCGAAATGACACCCTTCACAATAGTCTCAAATAATATAAAATACCTCAGCGTTTAACTCTAATGAAGTAAGTAGAAGATCTATATGATAAGAACTTCAAATCTCTAAAGAAAGAAATTGAAGAAGTTCTCAGAAGATGGAAAGACCTCCCATACTCATGGATTAGCAGGTTTAATAGAGTAAAAATGGTCATTTTGCCAAAAGCAATCTACAGATTCAATGCAATCCCCATCAAAATTCCAATTTAATTCTTTATAGAGATAGGAAGAACAATTTGAAAATTCATTTGGAATAACAAAAAGAAAAAACAGGATAGTGAAAACTATGGAGGAGGGTGACCCCATAAGAAATCCACCAGTCTCAAGTAACCTGGACCCCTGAGAGTTCTCAGACACTGAGCCACCAACCAGGTACCATACAGAAGTTCATTTGAGGCTCCTACCACATATACAACAGAGTACTGCTATTCTGGGTTCAGTCAGAGAAAATGCACCGAACCCTGAAGACTTTGAAGACCCAGGGAGTTTAGATGTCTCTGGAGTGGAGGGTGGAGACAAGGGGCTATCCTCGTGGAGACAAGGTGGTGGAGCAGAGGTATGGGATGTGGAACAGTCAGAGGGTAGACTGGGATGGGATTCGAATCTGGAGTGTAAAAAATTTGACATAACATACAATAAAATACATCCCCAGTAGATTAAAATGGAAAAAAAACAATGATAAAAAGAAATATAAAATCTTGAAGTCATTAATCATCAGGCAAAGGCAAATCAAAGCGACCCTCAGATTCTACCTTACATCAATCAGAATGGCTAAATGCTCAAGCAACAGTCCATAAGTCCATGTAGAGGATGATGCACACTCATTCATTAGTGGTGGAATCACAAACTTGTACAACCAATCTGGGAATCAATTTGGCGGTTTCTTAGAAAATTGGAAATAATTGTACCTGAAGACACTCCTATATCACTCCTATATTGTTCTTAGGCATATACAGAAAAGATGTTCCACCATACTATACAGTCACATATTCCACTATTTCATAGCAGTGTTATTAATAATAGGCAGAAACTGGAAACAACCCAAATGACCCCAACCAAAGAATGGATACAGAAAATGTGTTACACTTACTCAATGGAATACTATTCAGCTATTAAAAACAGGGGGATCATTACTTTTGCGGACAAATAGAAATAGAAAATATCATCCTTAGTCAGGTAACTCAGACTCAAAAGGACATGCATGGTATATACTAATCAATAAGTGGGTCTTAATCATAAAGAACAGAATACCATGATACACCCTATAGACCCTAAAGAAGTTAAACAAGAAGGAATGCCCAAGATAAGGATGCTTAAATCACACTGAGAAGGGTAACAAAACAATTATTGGAGGCAGAGGGAGGGCAGCTTCTTGGTGAGAGATGAAAGGTGGAAGTGAATGGGGGTTAGGATCAGGTGTGGGAAGACAGAGAGGCCTAGAAGGCCAGGAGAAAATTAAATTACTTAATCCTATAACACAAACATTTGGGAAGAGCAAACTAACTTTAAACTTAGTCAATATCAGGGAATAATAAAAAAAAAGGATTAATAAATAGATATGGAAAAGATAATAAAGGGATTCAGCAAATCCAAGGCATCATTCCTTAGAGTATTATAAACCAAATTGGCACAGCCATGGCTTTACTAACCAGAGAGAGCAAGAATGAGAACGAGGGCGAGAGAGAGAGAGAGAGAGAGAGAGAGAGAGAGAGAGAGAGAGAGAGAGACAGAGACAGAGACAGAGACAGAGACAGAGACAGAGAGACAAGAGGGAGAGGAGAGGGAGGGGGCAGGAGAGGAGAGAGGGGGTGGACAGAGAGAGGGGGAGGGGAGGGAAGAGTAGAGGAGTTAAATGTATTTAATCTGAAAACTACAAGTAATGTCAAATATCTACATTCAGCAACTCAACCAAAACTAAGCCATGATATCATGTCATCAATCCAAAGAGACCCATTCCCCCCAACTGAAAAGTATACGTGGGCCAGTCTATGGCTCCAGTACATATATAGCAGAGGACTGCCTCATCTGGCATCAGTGAGAGGAGAGGTGCTTCGTCCTGTGGAAACTTGATGCCCCAGAGAAGGGACATGTTAGTATTGTAAGGGACGAGTGGATGGAAAGGCAGGGGAGTACCCTCTTAGACACATAGGGAGGGGGATGGGTGAGTGAATTTTGGAGGGGAAACCAGGAAGGGGATAACATTTGAAATGTAAACAAATAAAATAATTTTTTAAAAGATTTCAATCCAAAACCTTCCCCAAGCTATGGTGTCACAAAAACAATTCTATAAATCAACCAAAGAAGATATAAAGCTGGTTCTTCTGAAACCAGTCAAAGAAGGGAAAATTCAAAAAGAAACCCTTTCAAACTCCTCCTATGAAGTTAGTACCACTCTCATACATGAACCAAGTAAAGACCCACTAAATTTCAGGGCAGTATGCCTAATGAACATATACTCAAAACTACTCAATTCAATATTGTAAGCACAGAATATAAACATACGCGGAAAATATTATATACTATCACAAAGTTTGCTTTATCACTGAAATCCATAATGCTTCAAAATAGTCAATAAATGTTACACGTCATATGACTGAACTTACATAAAAAATGATTTGATCTCACTAATAGACGTAGAAATTTATTTGTCAAATTCCAACAAGCCTTAATGATAAAAATTCTAGAGAATGTACGAATTGAAGGGATATATATTAGCATGATAAAAGGTATATTAAAAATGTGGCACATCATTCTGCATCAAAAAAAAATCTGAAAGCAATCCTAATGAAGTTACGAAGGAGAGAGGGATGTCTCCTAACTTTAATCTTTATCAGCATTGTACTTAAATACTAGCTGGAGAAATAAAGCAACTGATGAGAATTATAAAGGATATAGATATTCCATGCTAATAGATTGGTAGACCAAACTTTTGTGAAAATGAGCAATCTACCAAAAGCTATTCATAGATTCAATATGACCATAGTAAAAATTCTCATTTCATTCTACACAGAATTTTAAAAAATACTGAAATTCACACAGAATAACAAAATACCTCCATTTTTATAACAGTCTCCAGTAAAAAGAATGGTGGTAGCAAGAATACTGTTGTAGATCTTAAGATAAATTACATAGCTATAGTACAAAAACAAAACAAAACAAAACAAAACAAACAAACAAACAAACAAACAAAAAACCAGAATCGTACTGACACAAAAATAGACATGTACACCTTTGGAACAAAATACATGATCCAAATATTAGGATATGTAATTTCAATCACTTAATATTTGACAAATATACCAGAAATATAAGTTGGAGAAAAGACAGCATTTTCAACAAATGGAGTTGATAAAAGTTTTGCATAAGAATGAAATTAGAGGAGAAGCCAGAAGCCATGGCAGGACAAGATGGCAGGTGATATTCAGATTCTGCTCTGTGTATTTACAGGTTGTTATTAATGTTCTCAAGGGATGGATGGTACCGGGCTTTGTATGTTTAAGTGGGCAATTATATCTTACCAATTGGGTCAAAGATTGTTGTGTTGTGTGTTCTTTTATGTGAGGGTTTGAGTGTAAGAAAGTGTGCAGCTGGGATGTGTTTCCGCCAAGATACCTAGCAGATACCTTGGGGCACCACGGTGCAGACCTAGCGAGGTAATAGACCAACAATACTTTTTATTTTTATATTTTTACAACAACAGATGGTGAGCCAAAGTGATGGGCAAGAATCCACTAGTAATCCTGAAGGTTGAGAGAAAGTTTTTATTTTCTAAGTAGGAGGAGGTTGGTGCCATGTTAAGTCATGTGATATCTTAAGCTTGGGAATTCAAACAAAGAAATGGGGAAGCCACCTGGGCTGGAAGACTGTAGGTTCCCTGCTGTGTGAGAAGTAATGGCAGATCAGAGAGTTAGAGATTAAAAGCTGTTTTTTAAAGAAAGTTGTTTAGAAAGTCTTTCAGTATACTCATATTCTTTTTAATGTGGACTCCACGGGAATTTTGGGTTGAAATCCTAGTTAGACAAGCTACTTCCTAATTACAGGTATTATTAAAAGGTGATTGAGTTTGTTTTTAGAAAGAAGAGAGTAAAGAGATTACCTGAATCAGGTGGGGATTTTCATCCATGGTTCAGAACTTAGATAGGGAAAAATTAGTCACTACCTCCAAGTAGAGAGTTGTGATGAAATGTTTGTTAACACCAGGGAGAGTGAATGCAGACATATATTATAGAAGTTATTAAGGATAAAGAAAAATCTGTGGCTCCGGGTAGAGAGCTTAACAGATTGAGATATTTTGGGCAAAAGTCCTGGTTTGATAAGTTGCTTATTGATATTGGAATTGATAGAAGGTATTTGTTTTTTTTTTTTTTTTATTAATTACCCTGCTAAAGGCCATATGGCTCGTTGATGCCGGCTAGTGAGGGTTTGTGGTTACTTTTGATATTTACCACCACAGAAAGCTCAGATTCTCTTAACGTGGGCTCCACGGGAATTTTGGGTTAATTTCCTGATGTCATAGAGTACAAAAGCCTAATAGGCTTGAAAGGAAAATTATACAGAATATAAGGTTTAAAAAGTTAAAAGAGTAAGTTTCAAAATTCACAGACTCAGAGCTGAAACAGGCCTGGGAAGGTCCAGGCATGCCCAGGCCCTGTGGGGCCTGCCCCGCCATTAAAACTGACAGACCACAAAGATAAGGAAGAAGGAATGCAGAACCACCCTGAGGTATCGGAACTGACTCATAGGCCATCTGGCAGGAAGGGATAAGCCCCTAGCCCCTGACATTCTGGATGCCCCAGCCTGCACGTACTCTTTTGCTGTGTAACCATGCATCCGCGCCTCATTTGAATCCACCAATCAAGTTCCTGTAACCATGTATCTGCTTCTGTATGCCTGCTTCTGCTCCCCAGAACCCTATAAAAACCCGTCCCTGGTCTTGCTGGGTGCACCAGTCCTTCTGAGCTGACTGAGATGCCATAGAGGTGCCTGTGTCCCCAATAAACCCTCTTACTGATTGCAAAAAAAAAAAAAAAAAAAAAAATAATTAGACCTTCATCTTTAGCTTTGGACAAAAAACTAACTCCAAATGAATAGTAAAATTTAAAGCTGTTAGCAGTTTTATTTTATCCCAGTGAGAATGACAAATATCAATGGAACAATGAACAGCAATATTTGAGTGGATACTGGGCAAAGCTAACTCTCATTCACTGTTGGTGGAATTACAAAATGGTATGAACAATAAAATAATGATTTAAAAAAGCCTGTAGAGAATTGTCAAAAGTATAAATCTTCCATAGGACTCAAGGACAACTCTGTTGGCATGTGCTGAAAACACTTAATTTCTGACTCCACAGACATTATTTGTTCATCTATGCCTAGTAATGCTCTGCTCATAATAGCTAGTAAATAGAAACAGGGTTAATGTCCTTCAACCAATGAATGGATGCTGAAGTTATGGTCCCTATGCACTATGGAAAACAACTGAGCTGTGAGTAAAAGTTAAATCATGAACCTTGCAGATAAATGTATGGAATGTAAAGAAAGACTATATTTTGAATGACATAGCTCAGACTTTGAAAAACAAATGTCACATGTTTACTCTGACTGCAGGCTCCTCGCTCCAAAGTTCTGATTCTGTGTCCTGGAGAACTTGCAGGAATCACGAAGTAAAACTTGACTTTTACCATGAAAGCAGGGTTAGGGAGTAATAGAGACTGAAATAAAAGGACAAATATGCTCTGATCAGGGAAGTCTACAGGGAGTCCTTTTAGGGAGTTGAAGGGAGGTAATGCCAAAGAAGGTTGGAAGAAGTTAAAGAGTACAAGTGATTTGATAGGGTAAATGGGAAATGGGGGTGTGGTCATTAGGGAAATTGGGGAAATAAATAAACACTGATGAAAAGGGGGTATGTAAAATGACATGGGCAAAAAGAATCATACTATTAACATTTTACTTAAGAAAAATTTTATAAAACACAAAATTCTGTGTACTTTGTATGAAATATTCTTCTCTGGGCAGATATGTTCTAGGTAAGAGGCAAGGACCATATTAGAAAACCACAATACCTGCTCACTGAAGACTAACTTGCATAGTAACAGAAGGCATTATTCAAGCTTCTAAAGGAGAGAGGCAACCCTCAGTGCTACCTACCTATGATTCCTATGAACTATATCAATGACCAGCATGACACAATAACTTGAAGGACTGAATAGTGGCACGCACATCTTGGTGGTAAAAAAAAAAAATATCTTTCTAGGGGTTGGGGATAGCGCTTGCCTGGCAAGTGCAGCGCCCTGGATTTGGTCTTTAGCTCCTAAAAAAAAAAGATCTTTCTAATTAGACCTAAGTCCTTTAAGCAAGAGGGAAAATGTAACTTGTATTGGAAATAACTAAGTGAACTCACTACTCAGTAGTAGTGAAATCATGGTTATTTAAGGATCCACAACTATCAGATTGCTAAAGAAACAAATCTCTAACAACACCCAATAAACATCTGTTCTTATACCCACAAATAAGTGTGGCCTTCACCCCAATCAAACAAATTACAAAAACAAAAACAACAGACCAAAAAAAGAACAAACACAAAAACAAGGAAATCAACAACAACAACAACAACAACAACAACAAAACCCAAAGCCAATCAAAATGCAGAGTCGTGGAATCCATTCACAATATATATAATATGCATAATATATATATATATATATATATATGCAAAATTTTTCCTATACACCTAAGACTCAGGGAATCTTGCATAAGATGGGGGAAAAAAAGATTGTAAAAACAGGAGATCAGAATGTTTACTATGAGTTTGTATCTCCCAGTACTTTCAGAAAATTGAACCCATAAAGCCTCACCAACATAATTGGCTAAATACAAGCTGAAAAATTATGTTAATGAATACCAAAGCAGACAGGGAAAAGTAAATGTGACTTCAACAGTACAAAAAAAAAAAAAACAAACAAAAAAAAAAAAAAAAAAACAAAAAAAAAAAAAGACAAAAAAAACAAAAACCAAACCAAACCAAAACAACAACAACAAAAACCAAAAAACCAAAAAAAAAAATAAAAAAAACTACAAGCAACAGGGAAATCCTGGGTGCAGGAGCAATAGTTTTCCCTAGAGGAAAACACAATTTTTTTTCCAATACAAATAATCCTCCTTGAAAACATACATATAAGTAACATTATATGGTGTCAAATGATTACACATAGGATTATTTTTGTATGTACATGCACTCATTATATATATATATACATATATATAACAGCAAATTACATATAAAAAGGTGTTCATAGATTTGAAAAATGAGAAAGGACTGTATTTAGGAGTGTTTATTAGGAGGAAAGTAAAGAATAAAATGAATTAAGTTTATTATCTCAAGATGTTAAAAACAACAATAAAAGAAAAGAAAAAAGGAAAATTTGGAGTGAAACTAGATCTGTGAAAATTTCCTGAAGTTAAATTTGAAAAATTATTATATAAGAAACTTTTAAAATATGACAAAGAATACCTAGGAGGCAATTCATTTTTCTTTGAAATCTGGTATGATGATGTTAAATGTAAGCTTAAGGCAACATTTTTCTAACACAGAGGCATTTTATATTTTTGATGTAACTATGCTCATTTTTATTCTGCAAACATGGCTTTTACTTGTTTGTATTTAATCACTTTAAAATATTTTTAATTCCATATTACTCGAAGAAAAAATTCCTAAGGTATACTTTCTACTATTACATTGGTGAACTTAATAACCTTAATATTTACAGAGCTTTGAAATTTAAGAGGAAAAGTATTGTAGTTGGTCATTAGGTGGCAGAAAATAGAACTGAAAATGAACTACAATAAAGATCTTCCTGGAGGAGGGAGGAGTATTTGTAGGGTTTAACTTCTTAAATTTACCAAAAAATGAAATCTTAATTTGATTTATACTGCAGCATGCACATGTGTGGGCCAAAGTGTAGGGTCACTATCCTTCTAAGACAAAGCTGAATGAACAATTGGGGATACTCTTTCAATATAAAACAGAAATGATCATGATGTCACCAGACATGAAACGTCAGATGCAGCAGAAGGATTTACCAGGTCACTGTGGTTATATACATGTGATTTACAGATAACTGTGAGATTTAAGTCATCTTATTTTTACATTTCTCAGAAACTTTCCTCTCTGGAAACTTAGCATCTGTTATATAGATCATTGGGAACTCGCAGCTCCACAAACTAATACAGTATTTTCTCAGTGTTTTCACATTTCTTTTTATTTCATTTTTCTTCTTTGCTATTTTATTTCTTTTTTCCTTTTGGTCTGTTTGTTTGTTGTTTGTTTGTTTTTTTAATCTTTTTTACAGTCCAGACTTTATCCCCTCCCAGTCCACCTTCTGACTGTTCCACATCCCATACCTCCTCCCCAGTCTCCATGAGGATGTCCCCACCCCCACCCCCACCCCCACTAGACCTTTAAACTCCATGGGACCTCCAGTCCCTTGAGGGTTAGGTGAATCTTCTCTGACTGAACCCATACCCGGGAGTCCTCTGCTCTATATGTGTTAGGAGACTCATACAAGCTGCTGTATGCTTCCTGGTTTGTGGCTCAGCTTCTGAGAGATCTCGGGGGTCCAGGTTAGTTGAAATTACTGGGCTTCTTACTGGGTCATGTAGAGGTAAATATTAAAAAAAAAAAAAAAAAAAGAATCTGCCAACCAACAATATTGTCAGAACCATCAGGCCACATGGCATCTGTGGGGTATTTTCATCATAATCAACAAAATGCATCAACCCGATTCCCTAAGTTTCCATTTTCCATCCCAAGCTGTCACCGCGGCTCTACTCTGGACCGGAAGAGCCATAGCTAGCCCCACATTGTCACTGGCTACTCTCTAGCCCCAGTAGCACCCACTCTATTGCGAGTCTCTGCTGTGAACTCTGTTCACAGTCCCAGCATCTGCCCACTATGGTCATAGTCAAAACTCCCAGTAACCTATTAAAATCAAAATTCAATAAGCTTGTAATTTATCAATCAGATTTATATTAGTAAATCCTCACCCTCCAAAACATCTGAACAATAAACTCTGAACCAATTAATATTATTATGAACTGTCCACCCAGATAAGACAAATTGTCCTATAAAATTTATTCCTTATGAAATATTCATAACTACCTATGGACCCTTCAAGGCCACACAGATCTGGATAGTCCTTCTCCTCCTCCATCTTGTTTCCTCTCTCCACTCTCTTCTCTCTTTAAAACTCCGTGCCCGCCTTACTTTTTCACTGCCCAATCACAGGCCTTGCCTTATCTTGTGCATGCCCTCACCTGCACATAAACAACAATCCACAGGGTTGCCCTTCTCCAGCTTTTTCCAGCTTTGCCCTAATTCAAACACAGGGCTCTGCAGCTTCTGTCCAATGGTTGGGTGCAAATACTGCATTTGACTCTTTGAGCTGCCAGTTGGGTCTCTCAGAGGGCAGTCATGATAGACCCCTTACTGTGAGCATGCATAGCCTCAGTAACTGTCAGGCCTTGGGATCTCCTCTTGAGCTGGATCCCAATTTGGGCCTGTCACTGGACCTCCTTTTCTTCAGGCTCGTCTCCATTTTTGTTCCTGCAGTTCTTTCAGACAGGAACAATTCTGGGTCAGAGATTATGACTGTGGGATAAAAACCCCATCCTTCCTCTTGATGCCCTCTTTCTGCTGGAGGTGGGCTCTACACAAGTTCCCTCTTGCCACCGTAGGACATTTCATCTAGGGTCTCTTCCTTTGAGTCTTGAGTCTCTCACCTCCTAGGTCTCTGATATAGTCTAGAGGGCTTCACCAACCTCCTCCGAGGTTGCCTGTTTCCATTCTCTCTGCTGTCCCTCGGGGTTTAAGTTCTGTTTCTCCTCCATACCTGATTATGGTTCCCCTCTTCCCCTCCCTGTCCTCTTTCCCACCCACCTACCCTCGCTCCTCTTGTGATTGCTTTCTTCTCCTCCCCAAGTGTGATTGAGTCATCATAATACCTGCTACTCTGCATCTCTTACCATTTCATGCTGCTTAATTTCCTGTACAAAACCAAATTCACTTCAGATCATGCAATACAGATGTCTTACCTTGTTAGATTTGGAACTCAGAATCTCTTTTGTCAATTTTTCACGGTCCCACTTAATGGTCTACAGCCAACTTCTGTGTTATGTGAGCTTATTACAGAGTTTATGTTTTCTATGCATTCAATAAAATAAGACTTTCCTCTGTCACATACTACATGTCCTGGATATTGCAGTTGTTTCCTTTTGTTATTGTTTTTAATGTCATTTTATTGAATCCTACTTAAAATTTGCTATATTAATATTTCAAAATTCTAATCAAGGCAGTGTACTTATCTCAACTGGCAAACACATTCAATTCCAGTTAATTTAAACTTTTTTACTGTAATGATTTTTCTATTAATATTATTATTATTATTATATGTAAATATTTTACAGTTCAGACTTTATCTTACTTCCTGGTCCACCCTCTGAGTGTTGCACATTCCATTCCTCCTCCCCCAACTTCATGAAGATTTCTGTTAGAAGAAGCTGGATCCCCAAGATATCTCAGACATCGAGCCACCAGCCAGTCAGCAAAGACCAGATGATATGAGCTCTCAACACATATACAACAGAGGGACTAATAGGTCTGGACTCAGTCAAAGAAGATGCACCTAATCTGCAAGAGATTGGAGGCCCCAAGAAGTGGGGAGGTCTGATGGGATGGGGGTGGTGTGGGAACATCCTTGTGGAGGCGGTTGCTTCTGATACACATAAAAGTCACCTTTCCCTTGTCTAATTTGTGGCATTCATTGAGCTAGTCATCATCTGAATTATTCTGGTTTTCTATGGATTAATCTTGTTGGTTATGTTTTATTCATGTTCTCTGTATTTGATTCATACCTGGATTTTATGAAATTTTCTGTGTGGTTTCTTATATCTGGAATGTTGTCCTGGGTGGCCATTCTTAGTAACTATGAAGCATGGGCCATTTTCTTCTTGAACATAGGCAGGATTATTTTTTTTGCCTTCAGTATAGGACTAGAACCATCTCTCTTTTTCCCCCCTCATTTCATGGGTGATATGCATTTTCACTACAAATCAAACATAAAATCCTGTCATAATTCTAATCTGTGTAATATAACTTTGTGTATTACAGTTTTAAAAACTAACAGTTTTCCATGAAAGTTCATCTATGTTACACCTTTATAAGCCTGTAACATCAAATAAATATTCTTTAGAAATTTTGAAAATAGGGTAAGGAAGATGCAACAGAAGCATTTTGATGCGTTATTTGCTGCTCTTGCAGAAGACTCACATAGCACACAGCTTGTAACTCCAGGTCCAGGGGATCTGGTGACCTCCTCTCACCTCTCTCGACTCTTACAGTGGTGTAGTACACATTAACTTATGTGAGCAAACATCCATATAAAATAAATAAATTATAAATATTAAGTAAAAATAATTGATGTTTTGTATTGTTTGATTCCATTTGAAAAGTACTTTATTAATTTATTTCCAAAAAGGAGACGATATTATTTACCAGTAACAGGGAAAAGTGCCAAAACAAGGTAGGAGTCTAAATTTTGAAAGCCAGGGCTATTGGGTTCCAGATCCTCTAAACAACACATTATTTGAAATGTAAAGTTGTCACCAAAAGGAAGTCCAGTGGCTACTTAATTCTATTAAGCCACAAATTTTGAATCCCTGTCACAAGGGGCCATCCTGGTATCATCCAAGACAAATAGCATGCATAAAGTCTCAATGACACAGTCTCTCAAACAAGAGCTGAATAAAACTGACACCAATGGATATGATGAGGTGGGTGAGGAAAGCCCAGGGGATATTGTCATTACACAAAAAGCTCCAGGCAACCAATAATACTGAAAGTGGAAGAAATGGTGTTCCTCATGGAAGAGCATACCAACTGGTTATCTGTAGTGACAATTTTGACAGTTTGGTTTCTTAAAAATAGATAAACAAACAAACTAAAACAGGAAAAGAAAAAATTGCTTCTTTGGTGCTTGTAGCTTGATACATGGATTAGTTATTGCCAGGGAGAAATAGTCCACAGCTCTAAAAGGAGATTTGGCAAGGTTAGAGTTAGACCCACTCTATTCCAATGTAAGAGATGATAAACGTAAAATCCCGCTTCTCATCAGAGAGGAATGCTCAAAGGCAGAATGTAGAGTAGCTGAAACTAGGTTTTAAACAAAGTGATGACTAGGATATAACCGTTTATGTTTTTTAATAGGATTAGTTCCTTGCTTCCAGTTACTCAGAATCAGAAGCATTTGAGTATGTGGTTCACATGAGTATAACAAAATTCAGCATGAGCCTGAATTCTTTCCAAGACAGAAAAATGTGTGTGTGTGTATATCTATATCTATATCTATATCTATATCTATATCTATATCTATATCTATATCTATATCTATATCTATATCTATATCTATATCTATCTATATATATATCATTACCTTAGTCAAAAATTTAGGAAACAGCTTTTTCCGTGGGTGGGTAATGATATCTTTAATAATTTTAACTGTCATACATTTTCACAATATAACAGGTCTCTTCCATACATAAGAATAAAATGTTAGGCTCCTACTTGGATAGAATTTACTAGTCTACACTAACAGAGGCTGAATCTATCTTCTAATTTCCTGAGGTATTTCTTGGCAATTATATCAGCTCTACGGGAAACCCAAGAGGGATTTATCTATAACTGGCTCTAACCTAATAGTCAAAAACTCACGTACATCTAAAAATATTAAAATATTTGTATATTCTTAAAATTTTAAAAGTGACTGAAACAACAGCAAGATTACTCAGTTATATCTTTCTTTAAAAAAAAAAACTTCATTCTATGTTAGGAAATCTTGATATTAGGTCAATTGCTGACTACATTAAAAAACTATATGCAGGTATTTTTCACACATAAGGATTTTAATAAGACATCAAACTCTTCAAACTCACTGTTTTATTCTATAATGTAGAATAACTAAGCTCTTAATATTATAAAAGTTCAAAAAAACATAGTTATATACAGTTCATCATTGCAGTATTTCTGAAGGGGGTTATATTAACTTCAGAGATATGAATACACATATTAATTAATATTGTAGCTTGTATGCTCAAAGATTAACCTGCTACTCTTCTCATTTGTTCAGTACTATATCTTGCCATCTTTAATTCTTCCTATGTCTATCATTTTAATTTATCTGGTCATCAAAAAGTATTTTGTCTATGATCATAACTAGACAGGATTTTTAAAACTTAACCTGTGCTTCTTATGAGGACATTACCATTGTATGCTGGTTGTAATTAAGGACGAGTCAATTTAGAAAACGATATACCTTTATTTTGTTATCCAAATACCTAAAAGATAATACACGATAGAAAAATTTCTGTCATGAATGAACCATGCTATATTGTCCTTCTTTTTGAAAATTCTTTATTTTTAAAATATAGGGGTTGGGGACTTAGCTTAGTGGTAGAGCGCTTAAGGCCCTGGGTCCGGTCCTCAGCTCATATATGTGTGTGTGTGTGTGTGTGTGTGTGTGTGTGTGTGTGTGTGTGTGTGTGTGTATGTATATATATGTATATATATATATATATATATATATATATATATATATATA
Source organism: Rattus rattus (assembly GCF_011064425.1). NCBI lineage: Eukaryota > Metazoa > Chordata > Mammalia > Rodentia > Muridae > Rattus > Rattus rattus. The sequence goes on from NC_046158.1 coordinate 63,755,784, forward strand.
TATATATATATATATACACTCATTCCTCAAAATACACTCTGAAGAATTTGAACTGCATCTTTATCCAAAATTCTAAGATTTCTTTGATAGGATCCATTTTTTCAGAAATACATGGGAGGAAATAAAGATTTCTGAAGGCTGTAAGTTGCAGAAGCTGAGGGTCTCATGCCTACTTCATAAAGGAATTTTAAAATGTGGATTTTTTTGTTTCTATCTAACTAAAAAGTTAAATATTCCAGTGTTTCTGATTCTTGAAAAGTACCTTGAGAAATGCAAATTAGGAGAAAAATAAATTACTTCAGCTTACTGTTTCAGTAGCCAGGGATACAGTGTATCATAGTGAGAAGGATTTCTGCTAACAGGAGCAGAGAGAGAGAGAGAGAGAGTGTTGGTCACAGAATTTCCACAGCCAGGTGGCAACAGGAATTACTGTTAATGCTCAGCTCCTCTTCTCACTTTTATTGAGTCCAAGGCATCGTCCATGAAATGGTGCCTCAAATCTTGCACATCTTCTTCCATATCCTCTGTCCAGCCTCTTTCACATCCTTGTTCCTCAAGCTGTAGACCAAGGGATTCAACATGGGGATAACCATGGTATAAAAGATGGATGCCAGCTTGTCAGTATCAAAAGAGTGACTATAATTAGGCTGTAAATACATAGATATCAAAGTCCCATAGAAGACAATGACCACAGTCAGGTGTGATGCACAAGTTGCAAAAGCCTTACGCCTGCCCTCAGTAGAGTTCATCCTCAGAATGGCTATGAGGATGAGGAGGTAAGACACAAGAACAACCAGAAGAGAAGAAATTAGATCAAAAATGGCAAATGTTAAAATTGTCAACTGAAGTTGATGAGTGTTTGAACAAATCAAAGGTATCAACGGGATGCAGTCACAGAAAAAATGATTGATTACATTGTAGCTGCAGAATGACAGCCTGAACATCTTTAAAGTAATTGTAAGAGACAGAAACAAACCATACAGATATGCAATTACCACTATTACCCAACATTTCTTCTGTGACATGAGGGCACTATAGAGCAGTGGGTTACAGATGGCCACATAGCGGTCATAGGACATGGCAGACAGAATGAAAAGTTCACAAGTAACAAACAGAAGAAAGCAAGCTAGCTGTGTAGCACACAGATAATAGGATATTGTATTTTGATTCACGACAAAATTTTCTAACATTTTAGGTCCGACAGCTGTAGAATAACCAAGATCAGTAACAGCCAAGTGTTTGAGAAAGAAGTACATGGGTGTTTGCAGCCGCGAATCCACTATTGTGAGTATAATCATGCCCATATTTCCCATAAATGAGATCAGATAGATGATGAGGAACAGTACAAATAATGGGCCCTTCAGGTCAGGGTGATTAGTGAATCCTATCAGGATGAAATCATTCATGACTGTGAGGTTCTGTTTCTCCATGAAGTCATATTACTAAATTTATTCTGGGTATAAAGAGTTAAATTAATTTTTAATGTCATTCAATGTCATAATAAGGTGATTTTTGTAATGCATTATTGTCATACATGTTATATGTTGAAATTATCTAATAGTTATTTCAAAATTATATATTTATATATATGGAAGAATAAAAGAGAGATATAAAAATGTAAATGAACTCCTATATTCTGTAAGAGCAGCAAATACTTTTAACTGCTGCACAATCTCCACATTTCCATAATTCAACCCTATAAAAAGAAATATGGAATGAGATCCAGCTCAATAACATTTACTAATACCGGGTTAGTTTCCTAGCATTTTCTAAACTATGTCGTACATTCCTATAATTCTGTTATTCTGGCAGTAGCAACTCGGAGAATCAGAAGCTTGAGGACAGAATCAACTATCAAGTAAGTCTGAGGCAAGCCTGATTTCTAGAAGATCTTGTGTCAAAAGAAAGAAAAACAGAAAGTTCTCTGAATTTTTTATACCCACAGGTGGTATAGCTGAAAGTGAGAATATTCTTTATAAATATTTTTCTTTGCAAACATATATTTTATTTGACAATTGTAAAATAATGATAAAGAATGAGTTTAATAGGTCACGACATGCACATTTTTCCTCTTTCTACCTTATAATACTGACATGACATTGCTAAAACTAGAGAAGGAAATGCAATTTCTAACTGAACCATACCATTTACTATGTACGTTCATATCTGTGAAGTGTGTTACATGTAAATAACACTGAAGTTCAATATATGTTTACAGTTGTTACCCAGGTGCTGTTCTAGTGAGATAGATTTTTAGTCATGAATTTCAAATCTATGAGATTAAAACATTAGATAACCACTTCAATAATTGAAACCACAAATAGATGTGTTTTTGCATCATTTTTCAGTTCAGTGTAACAAGGCTCATTGTTTTGTCACCCAATAATACTATCACTGAATATTTGTAATGCTACTACTTACCATGAAATATTTCCATTAGATTACCCTGTAAAGTAACAATGTTAGCAAAACCATAAAATGTGGTCTTTTATAGACATACACAGTCAATAAGACAGGAAAACTGACTTTTGCCTCAACAACAGATAAAACATTCTCACTCACAGATTAACATGATAAATAAGAGCATCACAGAAGAGTTTTGATACTCCAAACATCATAATATTTAGAAGCATATGAAATAATTTACTTATATTTTTCATTTCTGGATTAAACATTATGGAGTCCCTTTACTTGTGTTTCATCTCCTCTCTTACTTTAGAATGTATTAACCATAAAGTAAATATATATGAAATACATTTTCTAAATAAATATTTGCAATCAGCTTTAGTGTTGCAAATATACACATGAATGTGTAATCTATAATCAATAGCGAAAATATAAGGAAAGGAGAGGTCCTGTCACTACTGTTATTCAGGTATGATAGTGAAGGAGTCACAGGAAATAAAGCAGAAACATTCTCCTATGTTATATGACAAAACTGGAGCAGAGTGTGACTGTTCCTGTGTGTTGTGATGGCGTGGGACAACTCAAGTAGCATTCTACCTGTCTTACCTGTGAGAAAACATTGCTCTTCATTCTCCCATGTGCTTCTTTTATTGGATTCCCTGAGATGATTTATGAATTATGCTTGAATTTTAGATATAGTCCCTGTGGAGTTGTAAGTTATTTGTTGAGTATCCCTAAAGCACTACCATGCATACTGATTTGCTTGAAGGTTGTTCACTAAATAGCAGGGAGAATTTGCATTATGTGTGAATTATATATTAAGTAAAGGAATTAGAAAACTTACATCTGGGTTGGAATTTAAATATTACCATTTTGACCTCAAAGAGATATTAGCATTCTAATATTCCCTGAAGACATATTATAAATAGCTAAAAAGTTGAAACAAACAGTCACTGATGAACAAGTGGACAAAGTACATATCCATTATCCAATAATACCATGAAACTGAAAAACAGGGCAGGAAATTATAGGAACCAACTACAGGACAAATATGACCAAGTCCACACGTATCTAAAATACTTAAAATTGTACAATCTGGTACTGAGTGACCATTGCAGAAAGTGAGAATGGGAAAATGAGTTGCTAATAAAAATACATTAACTCATTTAGGTAAAAGAAAAAAAACCAGCAGACGTTTGCTACAAATCACATTGGACATAGTAAATGTGAAGTTACTATATTAAGTATAGAAAAATAAATTTACCAAAATATTGGGGTTATAGTAAGTGCTATTTTTATTTATTTACATTTTAGGAGGGAGAGGAAATGAAGCTCAAGAGAGAAGTGAAGATATATCTGTCGTTTGGGTATGAAATCGTTAATAGCTCCAACTGTCCAGTGCAGGCCTGAAACAGAGTTTTAGGCCCCCAGAAAGAAAAAAGTATATAATCTTACATTTTCTAAGTTAGAGGCATGTCCTGCATTTGTTTTCACTAATAAATGACTAGTCTATATTGAGAAATCTGGTGTAATTCTGAAAGGTCTGCCTTTATAAGTTACTTGTTATTTTTCCCTTACTGCTTTTAATATTCTTTCTTTGTTTTGTGCATTTTGTGTTTTGATTATTATGTAACAGGAGGAATTTCTCTGTGTTGGACTATATTCCTGTCTTGTTTACAGTCCTCTCTCCTTACAATTTAATGGGCAATGATATTCTAAGATTTTCATTGAAACATAGGTTATGAGTGTGTAAAGCTTCTCTGTCCTAAAAGTACATTTTTATTTCTGTTTATTTTGATTTCAAAAATAATCAATATAGATTTGTAAAAAGTTAGGTATATGTGTATACATATGTGTGACACATAAGCACATGTATGCACATGTAGACACACTCTTTTGTATACATATTGTTTCAGGACTAGTCACTTGGTACAGTATAACCAAACATGGGACTATTACTTGGAGAAGAGCAATTTATTCTTCTCAACTTATCATTCCTTAGTTTTTGTTTGTTTATTCTTATTTTTGTCTAGGCTTAAGGTTCTTTGAGCTTCCCCATTCCAATGTTAGCATGTTACATTGCTATTGGTATTCAGTGATATTTTTATTAATTTATTTTTTTCATTTGCATATATTCTTATCTCATATAATTCATGCTTACCTCAGCCTCCTCTTCCTCCATTTCTCTCAATTCCCCTGGCCTCCTTTCAACTCTTCCTAGTTCCCCTTTTCTCCCCTCTCTCCTGAGATTTATTGCTACTTTGTTTCCCTTCAGAAAATAGAAACACTCCCATTGGCATGAATTGAATACAACCTAACAAGATGCCATAAAACGAGACACAAGTCTTCATAGGCTGGACAAGGAAGCCCATTAAGAGATTAAGAGTCCCAATAGCAGAAAAAACCATCACAGACACTGCCACTGTTAGATGCCATCTACCCAGGATCTTCTAGTTTTGATAATCTCTGTTGTGAAATCTGGGATAATTCTGATCACTCTGCCTTTTTGTGTTACTTGACCTTTTTCCATTACTGCTTTTAATATTCTTTCATTGTTATGTACATTTGTTGTTTTGATTATTATGTGACTGGAGATATTTCTTCTCTGTTCCAATATATTTGCCATTTTGTAGGTTTCTTGTATTTTGCTGACCATTCTTTAGGTTAGGGAAGTTTTCCTTTATAATTATGTTGAATATATTTATTGACCCTTTAATTTGAGAATCTTCACTCTCTTTGATACCTATTAACCTTAGGTTTGATAGTCTCTTTGTTTCATGGATTTTTTTTTTGGGTGTTTTGGGCTATGACCTTTTTGCATTTTTTTTGCATTTTGCATTTTCTTTGACTGTTGTGTCAATGTTTTCTGTTGTATCTCCTGCCCCTGAGATTCTCTCTTCCTTATATTCCGTTGGTGATGCTTGCATGTAATGACTCCTGATCTCTTTCCTAGCTTTTTCATTTCCAGGGTTGTACCTCTTTTTGATTTCTTTATTGTTTCTATTTTCATTTTTAGACCCTGGATGTTTTTATTCAATTGTTTCACCTGTTTGGTTGTGTTTTCCTGTAATTCTTTAGGGGAATTTTTGGGTTTCCTCTTTAAGGGCTTCTACTTGTTTACCTGTGTTCTCCTGTATTTCTTTAAGGGAGTTATATATGTCCTTCTTAAAGTTCTCTATCAACAACTTGAGATCTGATTTTTAAATCCAATCTTGCTTTTCCAGTGTGTTCATGTATCCAGGACTTGCTGTGGTGGGAGAACTTGATTCTGACTATGCCAAGAAACCTCGTTTTCTGTTGCTTAGTTACTGGGCTTGTCTCTTTCCATCTGTTTATCGCTGGTATTAGTTGGTCTTACTGTTTCTCACTGGAGATTGTCCCTCATGTGGGCCTGTGAGCCTGTGATCTTAGGAGTGAGAGCACTCCTGAGAGACCAGTGTCCTGAGGACAAGATTTAGGTATGGAGGGCTGTGGGACGGCCTTAGCTCTGGGCATAGATGGAAACTGGAAGGAAGCTTTCCCAGGGTGCCCATTGCTTTCTTTGCCTATGTGCTCTAGGCAGGTCCCTCTTTAGACAGTGATTGGAGCAAAAGTGGGTTTTTACCTGTGGTCTTAGAGTGAGAACTCTCCTGGGAGACCAATTATCTCCAGGCAAGATTTGAGTATGGTGTGCTTTGGGACAGCCTTAGCTCCAGGGTGCAGATTGAGATAGGAGTATTATGTAGCATTTTAAAGCCTGTGTTACAACTACTATGGAATTTATAATTGAAAATATTTAAGTAATTAATTATGATTTATATATGTTAAATAAATAATTTATTTGCATATATAAATTCTCTCTCTCTCTCTCTCTCTGTGTGTGTGAGTGTGTGTGTGTGTGTGTGTGTGTGTGTGTGTGCATGTTGATTTAGTTAGGATTACTTTTACTGTGATAAAATACCATGATCAAAAGTACATTAAAAAGGAAAAAAATAATTTTCATTCAAGTCCACATTATAGATCTTCATTGAAAGTCTACCATGGAAGGAAGTTAGGTGAAGAATCTGGAGCCACAAGCTAATATATGCAAAGGCCATGGAGATATATACCCTACTGACTTACTCCTCTTGGGACTATCAGACAAGATGTAATAACTCTCACAGTGGACTGGTCCCTCCCAGATCAATTACTAAGAGAAATCTCCACATGCTTGCCTAGTGCACAATCTTATGATGGCATTTTGCCAATTGATTACGTTGCTTGGATGTATACCTTTGTTTCATGTAGCATCAAATACATACACAAACATGATAACTTCTGTGGATTATTTGATGCCTTAAAAGTAAGTATCTGAAAAATCCTCCATTGATGGTGGGATTACAAACTACTCCAACCACTCTGAAAATTAATCTGGCAGTTCCTCAGAAAAGTGGAAATAATTCTATGTGAAGAACCAGGTATACTTCATCTGGTTATATTCATAAAAGATGTTCTACTCTACCACAACGACGCATGATCAACTGTGTTCATAGCAGACTTCCTCAAATTCAGGGAATTGTGGGAATGAAAAACAAAGATTTTAAGAACTAGTGGAGATGGGAGTCAACAAGGAAGTAGGCCTTCTAGACTCAATGGGATTAGTGCACATATAAACTTAGAGAATGTGACAGCATACACAGGCCTGAATAGATCTAACCCAGATTTACTATGTTGAGAAGGAAAGTGGACACTAGCTCCCATCTCTTATCAAGAAGCTATCTTCAACTGATAACCACTTCCAAAGGAAAAATGCATATATCTAGTGGAATCTCAGTGGGTATGTAAGCCAGAGTTAAGTGTGGGCCCCATTTCTAGCTGTAGAAGGCCAACAGAAATTGAATTCATTAGTGTTTTTCCTTCTTAAGTTATCTTTAATCCCTTTTTGCAGTCCACTCATTATTCCCCAGCTTGGTCTATGCTCTGCCAGTTCCTACTCCTCATCCACTTTTTCCACTTCAAGACACTTCTCCCTACCCCATCCTAGCAGGCCAACCTTCTTTCCCTTACTCCCTGGGGCCTCAAGTCCCTCAAAGCTTAAGTTCATGCTCTATCACTGAGGGTACACCAGGCAGTCCTCTGTTGTATAAGTGTAAGGGGCCCTACTGGTTTATGTAGGTTGCCTGGTTGGTGGCTCAGTGTCTGAGAGACCTCAGGGGTTTAGGTTAGTTGTGACTGCTGGTCTTCCTCTGAAGTCTCCCTTTTCTTCATCTTCATCTAGCCTTTTCCTAATTCAACCACAGGTGTCCCCATCTTCAGTCCATTGATTGGGTGTTAGTATCTGCTTCTGTCAAAGTCAGCTGCTTCTGGGCCTCTTGGAGGCCAGCCATACTAGGCTCTGGTCCATAAGCCTACCATAGCATCAGCAATAGTGGCAGTAATAGTGGCAGGATCCTGCCCTTGAGCTGGATCCCAATTTGGCCACTTAGTGAACTTCCTTTCCCTAGTCTCTTCTTCATTTTTGTTCCTGCAGTTCTTTTAGACTGGGACGATTCTAGGTCAGAGTTTTTGTCTGTGGGATGGCAACCCTATCTTCCACTTGTCTTTCTACTGAAGTTGGACTCCATAAGTTTCCTCTACTCACTGTTGGGAACTTCATCTAAGGTTCCTCCTTTGGACACCTGAGAGTATCTCACCTCCAGGTCTCTGGTATATTCTAGAGGGTACCCCAACCTCCTACCACCTGAGGTTGCATATTTCCATTCATTATGCTGGCCTTCAGGGCTCCACTCCTGTCTTCCCCCAACCTGATTGTGTTCCTTTTCTCCTCCCCCGCTTCCTCCCTTGTCACCAATTCACACACACACACACACACACACACACACACACACACACACACACACACACACACACACACACATTTTTCTTTTTCCTCCCAAGTGATTCAAATATCCTCACTTGGTCGTTTCGGCTTGTAAACCTTCTTGAGTTGTGGTGATTGCATCCTGGGAAATATTTTAAGCTAATATCTACATATTATTGAGTACATACCATGCATGGCCTTTTGAGACTGAATTACCTCACCCAGAATATATTATATTTACATCCATTTGCCTGAAAAATCTTATCATGTCCTCATTCTTAATAGCTGAATTATATTCCATTGTGTAAATGAACCACATTTTCAGTATCCATTGTTTCCTTGTGGAACATCTGGTTGTTTCCAGCTTCTGGCTATCATAAATAAGGCTGCTATGAACATAGTGGAGCATGTGACCCTGTCGTATGGTGGGGCATCTTTTGGTTGTATACCAGAGTGGTGTAGATGGGTACTCAGTTAGATCTATCTCCAGTTTTATGAGGAAATGCCAGGTTGATTTCCAGAGTAGTTGTACCTGTTTGCAATCTGACCAGCAATGAAGGAATGCTCCTCTGTCTCTGTATTCATTGCCAACATGTACACTCACGGGAGTTTTTGATATTAGCCATTCTGTTTGATATAAGAATTGCAGGGTCATTTTGATTTGCATTTCCAAGATCAGTAAGGACTTTGAACATTTCTTTAAGTGCTTCTTGGTCATTTGAGATTCCTTTGTTGTGAATTCTCTATTTAGTTCTATACTCGATTTTTTGATTGGGTTGTTTGGTTTTTCTGGAGATTTGCTTCTTGAGTTCTTTATATATTTTGTATATTAGCACTCTATCAGATGTGAGAATAGAAAAGTTTTTTTTCTCAATGTGTAGGTTGCTGATTTTTCTTACTGACTATGTCCTTTGCCTTCCAGAAACTTGGCAGTTTTGAGAGGTGCCATTTATCAGTTCTTAGTGTTAGACCCTGAACCATTGCAGTTTTGTTTAGAAAATTTTTCTCTCCCCATGCCATTCCCACTTTCTCTTCTATTAGATCTAATGTATCTGGTTTTAAGTGGATGTCCTTGATCCATTTGGACTTGACTTTGTACAAGGTGTCAAATATGGATATATTTTCGTTTTTCTACATTCAGTCTGCCAGTTAGATAAGCACCATTAATTGAAAATATTTTGTTTTTTCCATTATATATTTTTGGCATCTTTGGCAAAGATCCATTATCCATAAGTGTGTGGTTTATTTCTGGGTCTTCAATTCTATTCCATTGATCAACCTGTCTGTTTCTGTATCAACACCATGCCATTTTTATCATTATTGCATTTTCAACATCTAATGAGATGATCCTGTGCATGTGTGATTTTTCATTGTATTTGCTTATACAGTGGATTCTGTTAATGAATTTTCATACACTGAACCAAATTCGCATACCTGGGATGAAGTCTACTTGATCTTGTTAAATGATAGTTTTGATGTGTTCTTGAATAGGGTTTCAGGAAATTTTACTGAGAAATTTGCATCAGCATTCATAAGTGAAATTGGTCCAAAGTTCTCTTTCTTTGTTGAATCTTTGTGTGGCTTAGGTGTTAGCATAATTGTGACTGAATAGAATGAATTGGTGGTGTTTCTTTTCTTTATAGTTTATGGAATATTTTGAGTAGTGTTGGTATTAGATCTTCTTTGAAGGTTTGGTAGAATTTCGCACTAAAGATATCCAGCCCTTGGCATTTATTTGAAGGTTTTTTGTTGTCGTTGTCGGCTTTTTTTTTTTTTTTTGCAGAGAAATTTTGAGTATAATTTTAATATTCTTAATTTTTATCTTTATTAACTTGAGTATATCTTATTTACATTTCGATTGTTATACCCCTTCCCAATTTCTGGGCCAACATCCCCTAACATCTCCCTCCCCTTCTATATGGGTGTTCCCCTCCCCATTCTCCCCCAATTACCACCCTCCCCCCAAGAATCCCATTCACTGGGGGTCCAGCCTTGGCAGGACCAAGGGCTTCCCCTTCCACTGCTATTCATTGCTACCTATGAGGTTGGAGCCCAGGGTCAGTCCATGTACAGGCTTTGGGTAGTGGCTTAGTCCCTGGAAGCTCTGGTAGGTTGGCATTGTTGTTCATATGGGGTCTCAAGCCCCTTCAACCTCTTCCTGTCCTTTCTCTGATTCATTCAACGGGGGTCCCATTCTCAGTTCAGTGGTTTGCTGCTGGCATTCACCTATGTATTTACTGTATTCTGGGTGTGTCTCTCAGGAGAGATCTAATTCCGGTTCCTGTCAGCCTACACTTTGTTGCTTCATCCATCTTATCTAGTTTGGTGGCTGTATATGTATGGGCCACATGTGGGGCAGGCTCTGAATGGGTGTTCCTTCAGTCTCTGTTTTAATCTTTGCCTCTCTCTTCCCTGCCAAGGGTGTTCTTGTTCCCCTTTTAAAGAAGGAGTGAAGCATTCCCATTTTGATCATCCGTCTTGAGTTTCATTTGTTCTAGGCATCTAGGGTAATTCAAGCATTTGGGCTAATAGCCACTTATCAGTGAGTGCATACCATGTATGTCTTTCTGTGATTGGGTTAGCTTCACCAGGATGATATTTTCCCAACCATTTGCCTACAATTTTCATAAAGTCGTTGTTTTTGATAGTTGAGTAATATTCCATTGTGTTGATGTACCACATTTTCTGTATCCATTCCTCGGTTGAAGGGCATCTGGGTTCTTTCCAGCTTCTGGCTATTATAAATAAGGCTGCGATGAACATAATGGAGCACGTGTCTTTTTTATATGTTGGGGCATCTTTTGGGTATATGCCCAAGAGAGGTATAGCTGGATCCTCAGGCAGTTCAATGTCCAATTTTCTGAGGAACCTCCAGACTGATTTCCAGAATGGTTGTACTAGTCTGCAATCCAACCAAGAGTGGAGGAGTGTTCCTCTTTCTCCACATCCTTGCCAGCATTTGCTGTCACCTGAGTTGTTTTTTTTTTTTTTTTTTTTTGTATTATTTCTTTTTTTTTTTTTTATTAACTTGAGTATTTCTTATTTACATTTTGAGTCTTATTCCCTTTCCCGGTTTCTGGGCAAACATCCTCCTAACCCCCCCTCCCCTTTTTTATGGGTGTTCCCTCCCTATCTTCCCCCCATTGCTTTCTAGTTCACTGAGGTTCAGTTAAGCAGGACCCAGGGCTTCCCTTCCACTGGTGCTCTTACTAGATATTCATTGCTTCCTATGAGGTCATGTATAGTCTTTAGGTAGTGGCTTAGTCCCTGGAAGCTCTGGTTGCTTGGCATTGTTGTTCATAATGGGTCTCGAGCCCCTTCAAGCAATTCCAGTTTTTTCTCTGATTCCTTCAATGGGGGTCCTATTCTCAGTTCAGTGGTTTGCTGCTGGCATTCGCCTCTGTATTTGCTGTATTCTGGCTGTGTCTCTCAGGAGAGATCTACATCCGGCTCCTGTCGGCCTGCACTTCTTTGCTTCATCCATCTTATCTAATTGGGTGGCTGTATATGAATGGGCCACATGTGGGGCAGGCTCTGAATGGGTGTTTCTTCTGTGTCTATTTTAATCTTTGCCTCTCTATTCCCTGCCAAGGGTATTCTTGTTCCCCTTTTAAAGAAAGAGTGAAGCATTCACATTTTGATCATCCGTCTTGAGTTTCATTTGTTCTAGGTATCTAGGGTAATTCAAGCATTTGGGCTAATAGCCACTTATCAATGAGTGCATACCATGTGTGTTTTTCTGAGGTTGGGTTACCTCACTCAGGATGATATTTTCCAGTTCCAAACATTTGCCTACCAATTTCATAAAGTCATTGTTTTTGATAGCTGAGTAATATTCCATTGTGTAGATGTACCACATTTTCTGTATCCATTCCTCTGTTGAAGGGCATCTGGTTCTTTCCAGCTTCTGGCTATTATAAATAAGGCTGCTATGAACATAGTGGAGCACGTGTTTTTGTTATATGTTGGGGCATCTTTTGGGTATATGCCCAAGAGTGGTATAGCTGGGTCCTCAGGTAGTTCAATGTCCAATTTTCTGAGGAACTTCCAGACTGATTTCCAGAATGGTTGTACCTGTCTGCAATCCCACCAACAATGGAGGAGTGTTCCTCTTTCTCCACATCCTTGCCAGCATTTGCTGTCACCTGAGTTTCGATCTTAGCCATTCTCACTGGTGTGAGGTGAAATCTCAGGGTTGTTTTGATTTGCATTTCCCTTATGAATAAAGATGTTGTCTGATAGCACGCATGGGATTATTTCTATCTTTCTGTACCTGTTGAGGCCCGTTTTTTGACCAATTATATGGTCAATTTTGGAGAAAGTACCATGAGCAGCTGAGAAGAAGGTATATCCTTTTGCTTTAGGATAGAATGTTCTATAAATATCTGTTAAGTCCATCTGGTTCATGACTTCTCTCAGTCTGTCTACGTCTCTGCTTAATTTCTGTTTCTATGAACTGTCCATTCATGAGAGTGGGGTGTTGAAATCTCCTACTATTATTGTGTGAGGTGCAATGTGTGTTTTGATCTTTAGTAAGGTTTCTTTTACGTATGTAGGTGCCCTTGTATTTGGGGCATAGATATTTAAGATTGAGAGTTCATCTTGTGGATTTTTCCTTTGATGAATATAAAGTGTCCTTCCTTATCTTTTTTGATGACTTTTAGTTAAAAATTGATTTTATTTGATATTAGAATGGCTACTCCAGCTTGCTTCTTCTGACCATTTGCTTGGAAAGTTGTTTCCCAGCCTTCCACTCTGAGGTAGTGTCTGTCTTTGTCTCTGAAGTGTGTTTCCTGTAGGCAGCAGAATGCAGGGTCCTCGCTGCGTATCCAGTTTGTTAATCTATGTCTTTTTATTGGGGAGTTGAGGCCATTGATGTTGAGAGATATTAAGGAATAGTGATTATTGCTTCCTGTTATATTCATATTTGGATATGAGGTTATGTTTGTGTGCTTTTCTTCTCTTTGTTTTGATGCCAGGACGATTAGTTTCTTGCTTCTTCTAGGGTATAGCTTGCCTCCTTATGTTGTGCTTTACCATTTATTATCTTTTGTAGTGCTGGATTTGTAGAAAGATATTGTGTAAATTTGGTTGTGTCATGCAATATCTTGGTTTCTCCATCTATGTTAATTGAGAGTGTTTCAGGATACAGTAACCTGGGCTGGCATTTGTGTACTCTTAGGGTCTGTATGACATCTGTCCAGGTCTTCTGGCTTTCATAGTCTCTGGTGGAAGTCTGGTGTGATTCTGATAGGTCTGCCTTTATATGTTACTTGACCTTTTTCCTTACTGCTTTTTAATATTCTTTTTTTTTATTTTGTGCGTTTGGTGTTTTGACTATTATGTGACGGGAGGTGTTTCTTTTCTGGTCCAATCTATTTGGAGTTCCTGTAGGCTTCTTGTATGCCTTTGGGGTATTTTTTAGGTTAGGGAAGTTTTTCTTCTATGATTTTGTTGAAGATATATATCCTTTGGTCCTTTGAGCTGGGAGTTTCAATTTCTATACCTATTCCATCCTTAGGGTTTGATCTTCTCATTGAGTCCTGGATTTTGTATGTTTTTGGACCAGTAGCTTTTTCCGCTTTTTTATCTTTGACAGTTGAGTTGATGATTTCTGTGGAATCTCCACTTGAGATTCTCTCTTCCATCTCTTTGTATTCTGTTGGTAGCTTGTATCTACGTTGTCTTTTCTTTTGGTTTTTGTATCCAGGGTTGTTTCCATGTGTCTCTTTCTTGATTGCTTCTATTTCTTTTAATTCCTTCAACTGTTTGATTGTGTTTTCCTGAATTTTTCTGGGATTTTTTGAATGACTCTCTCTATGGGCTTCTACTTGTTTATTTATGTTTTCCTGAATTCTTTCAGGGATTTTTCTTCCTCTCTGTAGGCTTTCTTGTTTATTAATCTTTTCCTGGTTTTCTCTAAAGGAGTTCTTCACGCCTTTTCTTGAAGTCCTCCAGCATCATGATCAAATATGATTTTGAAACTAGATTTGCTTTTCTGGTGTGTTTGGATATTCTGTGTTTGCTTTTGGGAGAATTGGGTCTGATGATGCCATGTAGTCTTGGTTTCCTTGGGTTCTGCGCTTGCCTCTCGCCATCAGATTATCTGTAGTGTTACTTTGTTCTTCTATTTCTGACAGTGGCTAGACTGTCCTATAAGCCTGTGTGTCAGGGGTGCTGTAGACCTGTTTTCCTGTTTTCTTTCAGCCAGTTATGGGAACAGAGTGTTCTGCTTTCGGGCGTGTAGTTTTTCCTATCTACAGTTCTTCAGCTGTTCCTGTGGGCCTGTGTCTTGAGTTCACCAGGCAGTTTGCTTGGAGCAGAAAAGTTGGTCTTACCTGTGGTCCTGAGGCTCAAGTTTGCCCGTGGGGTGTTGCTTATGATCTCTCCTTCGGGGCAGCAACCAGGAAGATCTATGCCGCCCTTTCCGGGAGCTTCCCTGCACCAGGGTTCCAGATGGTGTTTGGTGTTTTCTTCTGGAATCAGTAATGTGTGCAGAGTGCAGTCTCTTCTGGTTTCCCATGCGTGTCACCTTAGTTTTTTATCTTAGCTATTCTCACTGTTGTGAGGTAAAATCTCATGGTTGTTTTGATTTGCATTTCGCTTATGACTAAAGATGTTGAACATGTCTTTAGATGTTTCTCAGCCATTTGGCATTCCTCAGCTGTGAATTCTTTGTTTGGCTCTGAACCCCATTTTTTAATAGGTTTATTTGTCTCCCTGTGGTCTAACTCCTTGAGTTCTTTGTATATTTTGGATATAAGCCCTCTATCAGTTGTAGGATTGGTAAAGATCTTTTCCCAATCTGTTGGTTACCATTTTGTCCTAACCACAGTGACCTTTGCCTTATAGAAGGTTTGTAGTTTTATGAGATCCCATTATGCTTCATCTTAGAGCATAAGCCATTGATGTTTTGTGCAGGAAATTTTCTCCAGTGCTCATGTGTTCGAGATGCTTCCACACTTTTTCTTCTATTAGTTTGAGTGTATCTGGTTTGAAGTGGAGGTCCTTGATCCACTTGGACTTGACCTTTGTATGGGGTGATAAGCATGGATCGATCTGGATTCTTCTACATGCTGACCTCCAGTTGAAACAGCACCATTTGCTGAAAATGCTATCTTTTTTTCCGTTGGATGGTTTTGGCTCCTTTGTCAAAAATCAAGTGACCATAGATGTGTGGGTTCATTTCTGGGTCTTCAATTCTGTTCCACTCATCTATCTGCCTGTCTCTGTACCAATACCATGCAGTTTTTATCAGTATTGCTCTGTAATACTGCTTGAGTTCAGGGATAGTGATTCCCCCAGAAGTCCTTTGATTGTTGAGGATAGTTTTAGCTATCCTGGGTTTTTTGTTATTCCAGATGAATTTGCAAATTGTTCTGTCTAACTCTTTGAAGAATTGGATTGGTATTTTGATGGGGATTGCATTGACTCTGTAGATCGCTTTTGGTAAAATGTCCATTTTTACTATATTAATCCTGCCAATCCATGAGCATGGGAGATCTTTCCATCTTCTGAGGTCTTCTTCCATTTCTTTCTTCAGAGGCTTCAAGTTCTTATCATACAGATCTTTTACTTGCTTGGTTAAAGTCACACTGAGGTATTTTATATTACTTGGGACTATTATGAAGGGTGTCGTTTCCCTAATTACTTTCTCGGCTTATTTCTCTTTTGTGTAGAGGAAGGCTACTGATTTATTTGACTTAATTATGTCTTCTATTTTCTTATGGGAAATATGCCTGTTTAGATGGTTTAACTGCTCTTGATTTAAATTTGTGTCATTGTCTCTGTCTAGAAAATCATCCATTTCACCTAGATTTTCCTGGTTTGTTGAGTATAGGCTTTTGAAGTAGGTTCTGATTTTTTTTTTTTAATTTTCTCCGTTTCTGTTGCCATGTCTCCCTTTTCATTTCTGATTTTGTTAATTTGGATCCTGTCTCTGTGCCTTTAGTTACCTTGGGTTTGGGTTTATCTATCTTTTTGATTTTCTCAAAAGCCAGCTTTCGGTTTTGTTGGTTCTTTGCATTCTTCTCTTTGTTTCTGTTTGGTAGATTTCAGCCCTGAGTTTTACTATTTTCTGCCTTTTACTCCCCTTTACTCCCCTTGGGTGTGTTTTTTTTGTTTGTTTGTTTGTTTGTTTGTTCTACGGTTTTGTGGTGTGCTGTTAATTTGCTACTCTAGGATTTCTCCAATTTCTTTAAGAGGGCACTTAATATTATGAATTTTCCCTTTAGAACCACTCTCTTGCTTTCCTTGTGTGCCATAAGTTTGGTTATGCTGTGTTAGTTTTTGGAATTCCAGGAAGTTTTTATCTTTTTTCCCTGACTATGTTATCATTGAGCAGAGATTTGTTCCCTTTCCATTTGTATGCGTGTTTTTTTTTTTTTGTTATTAACTTCTAACCTTAATCCATGGTGATCTAATAGGATACCTGTGTTAATTTTCTTCTTCTTATATCTGTTAAGGCTTGTTTTGTGACTGATTCTATGGTCAGTTTTTGAGAAGGTTCCATGAGGTGTTGAAAAGAAGGCCTATTCCTTTTTTTTTTTTAGGTTGAAATGTCCTGTATATATCTGTTAAATCCATTTCAATCATAATCCCTATTTGTTTTATTGTGTCTCTCTTTAGTTTCAGTTTCAATGTCCTGTCCATTAGTGAGGAGAGTGGGGTGTTGAAGTCTCCCACTATTAGTTTGTGTGGCTCAATATATGTTTTGACTTTTAGTAAAGTTTCTTTTATGAGTGTGAATGCCCTTGCGTTTGGGCCATAGCTGTTCAGAATTGGAGCAGTCTTTTTGTGGATTTTTCCTTTGATGGATATGAAGTATTCTTCCTCATTTTGCTTGATTAATTTTGGTTGAATGTCTATTTTATTGGACACTATGATGTCAACTCCCACATGTTTCTTAGGACTATTTGTTCAGAAGATTATTTCCAGCATTTACTCAGAGATAGTATCTGTCATTTTATCAAGGTATGTTTCTTGTATGCAGCAAAATGTTGTATCCTGCTTGTGTATCCAGTCTGTTACCCTATGTCTTCTTGGGGGAATTGAGTCTGTTGATATCGAGAGATATTAAAAATAGATGAGTGTTCTTTTTCTTCTATGTTTGTAGTTGTAGTTGGCATTATGTGCATATGAAGGAAGGTATCCTTCTTCTGTTGGTGTTTTACTTTTAGGACCCTCTTTACGGCTGGATTGGTAGATAGATATTGTTGAAATTTGTTTTTGTAATAGAATATTTTGGTTTCTCGATCTGTTAGGTAGTATACTGGGCTGGCATTTGTGTTCTCTTAGGGTCTGCATTATATCAATCCAGGATCCTCTGGCTTTTGCTGTCTCTTTTGAGAAGTCTGTTGTATTTATGATAGGTCTACCTTTATATGGTACTTTATTTTTTCTTTTAAAGCTTTAAATTGTTTTTTTTTGTTCTGTGCATTTAGTGTTTTGTTCACTATGTGATGAGAGGATTTTCTTTTCAGGTCCAATCTATATGGGGCTTTTTCAGCTTCTTGTATCTTTATGGACATCTCTTTCTTTAGGTTGTGGAAGTTTTCTTGTATGATTTTGTTGAAGATGTTTTGGGGTCCTTTGACTTGTGAATCATTACTCTCTTCTATTCTTATTATACTTCAATTTGGTCTTTTCAATGTTTCCTGAATGTTTTTACTTAGGAATTTTTTCATATTTGAATTTTCCTTACCCTTTGTGTCAATATCTTCTAAGGTATCTTTTATGCCTGACATTCTTTCTTCTATCTCTTGTATTCTAATGCTTGTGCTTGCATCTTTAATTCCAGACCAGTTTCCTAAGTTTTCCATTTCCAGGGTTGCCTCTATTTGTGTCTTCTTTATTGTTTCTATTTCTACTTTTAAGTCTTTAAGGGATTTATTTGGTTCCTCTTTAAGGGCTTCTAACTGTTTACCTGTATTTTTCTCTATTTCTTCCAGTGAGTTATTTATCTCCTCCTTATAGGACTCTATTATTTTCATGAGACAAGATTTTAGGTCATCAATCTGGTTTTCCTGTGTGTTGGGGTATCCAGGGCTTGTAGTGTGAGAACTGGGTTCTGAAAGTGCTAACATATACTGGCTTATGTTGCTTATGGTCTTGCATTTTCTTTTCACTATCTGGTTCTCTCTGGTGTTAACTGGTCTGGATGTTTCTCGGGAAACTTCCTCCTATATCCCTGGGTTGCTGCAGATAGCCTGGGAGGTTTGTAGCCTTGGCTGTAGCAGATCTCCTGGGAGGTCTTCAGACTGTGAAGTGTTCAGATGGACATGGAGGTGGATGATTTGTTGCTCTGGGTGCAGCAGATCTCCTGGGAGTACTTCACACAGTGGAGTCTGTTGTTTTGGGTGTAGCAGATCTATTATGAGGTTTTCAAAGGAGCAGACAAGCTGATGATCTGCCCAGGTGGAAGGTACATCCCAGAAAGGGAGTGGAGTAGTCAGGTATACTCCTTGGGGTTCCCAGCTACTGCAGTTATTTGGGAGGGTCCTTTTACTATTTACCTATGTGCAATACATCTCCTGGGAGGCCTTCAGACCATGGGGTTTTAAGAGAAGTAGACCTCTACAGTGTTTTTACTTTTATCTTTCTTTTTAACATTATAGATCTTATAGATCACGATTTCTGATATTATACTATTAATATGGGAATTCTATTTGTGTGAATGCATGTGTTTAAGAGTCTATATGTGTTTCTCATGCTTTTCCCTTGGTTCTTTTTCTTGTGTTTGTTTTATTTTCCTTATTTTATTGTATTATTTTAGCGATGCCTGTTTTTTCCCCTAATGTGAGACTGAAATATAACGGTTTTGGATATATATGGGGAGGATGATAAATGTAATGAATCTGGGAGGGGGGATTAGGGGGATGTCCATCCAGCACTAATAAAAATACTGTAAAAAAAAAAGAACAATAAAAAAAAATAACAAAGAAAATAAAAAGAGTCATATTTCTAAGATATTTTTAGGATGCCTGAACAGAAAATAATATGCATTCACATTTCACAATGAGAAATGGGGTTGAATAAAAAAAGTAGTGGAACAAAAACAAGCCCATATAACACAGAAGAAAAGTAAAAAATCCAAAAATCCCATGTATCTTTCAGGTGCCAATGGTAGCCTTATCTATGCTGCAACAATCTTAACCTTTTGGTTTAAGATGTTTTTGAACCTAAAAAGAGTCTTGCATGTTTAAGCATCATTGCAAATGTTTAATATTGGACACCTTTTTATAGAATAACTAAATTCACTCTTCATTATCAGGGGATTATGAGACTTTGGAGCCAAGAGTGAGCTGCTATAATATTTTGGTTTGTTAACTTGATGAGAGATAGCCATGTGCCAGTTAATCTTCATTGTCAACTTGAAAGGGATGGAATTCTTTGGAGCACATATAAGGGTGATTCCAAACAGATTTTTGCTTCATCTTTTTGAAACAGGGTTTCTTGATGGGGTCTTATCTGTCCTGTTTCTAACTCTGTAGACCAGACTAGCCTGAAACTCACCATCTGCATAAATCTGGCAAGTTCAGTAACTAAATGTATGTGCCACACCTGTCTCACTAAACATATTTAACTGTGAAGGAAAGATAAAGTTTTAATTTGGAAGACAATTGCAGAATTGTGCATTCTACTAGATGAAAAGAATGAAAAGAAGAGAAAAATTGATTACATTCAGACTTGTCTCTTGATTTCTGATGAAATGATGAAAGAAAGAAGCTTAAAGAGTCAGGGAAAATTATTTTATGTTAATCTAAACACACATATGTGTGTTTACATATATGTTCATATGTGTATATGAACATTTAATGACAAATTACCCCACTTAGAGTACAGTGTTTTCCCTATCAGCCCTGGCTATCAAAATCCTTGTTCATAAATATGGGAATCCCTGAGTTATTGGGTTGGAAAGAATGGAAAAACAATACAGGTTATTGTCATTGCTTTTGCTTCTTCCAATAATCACATATTGTTGAAGACACCACACATCATGAACATAGGACTCTGAGCAACTAAGTTTAATGAACTGGAAGTCACCTAAGTGAGCACGAACTCTCACAATATGTGAAAACAGCTTAAGATTTCATTGCAATAGTTTTTATTTTATATATAAATGACAGTGAAACTGTAGCAATAAATCCTCAATACCTTTATTGACAAAATAAGTTGTACATGTTAGCAAAATTATTTCACATGCCAACCTAGGTGGACGAAATCTTAAAAAGCAACACCCTAACCTATACATATGAGTGACAGTTAAAGAGTTAGCAGGATATATAAATATAATGTGTGTGTATATGTATGTATGTATGTATGTATGTATATATGTATGTATGTATACATGTATGTGTACAGTTTCAGAGATACAGTGCATTATCATAATGGTGGAAAACAGTGTCCAGGCAGACATGGTATTAGAAGAGCCAACAGTTCTACATCTTGATCCAAAGACTCGTAGAATGGGGCTGTCTTTAGCTGGAAACCAGGAGGGTTGGGATTACACTGACCAGACTTATGCATATGTATGATTTTTCAGAATTCCACCTCTACCGTGACATGCTTCTACTAACAAGGCTATATTTCCTCTAATAAAGCCATTCCACTTCCCGTGGGCCAAGCAAATTCAAACTACCACATCTCTTAATGTGATGAATACTAAACAAATTTGAACTAAATTTGAATTTTCTTGTCAACTAGAGCTTCATGTATTACTATTCACAAATATTTCTAAATATTCTAGTAAAATTTAGCTTATACTTTTCAAACATCATTGCCTTTGATATTTTCTAGGTTGTGTTTCTGGTAATATCAGAAGGTATGTATCTGTTTAGATTTTCATTTAAATCGGAAGCATTTCTGAAGAATGGAAAATCTCTTTTCTCTAAATTTTTACTTGAATTCAGGTGTCTAATTGCCTTAATCTGGTTTGGGGGCAGTGGAATAAGAATGATTTCCTAAAACATATTTTTCACTATAAGACCCTATTCATAATTTTTTTATATTTTAATGACTATTTAAATGAGACAACAATGTTACACTGCTTATGAAATAAAGCTAGGACCACATGATATCTTGCAGCAAACATTCTTATCATTCCTATGGTAACTAAAATTGTACTTAAAAATATTAAAGTTTCTGAATCACTACCTCAAAAAATATAAAATTTTCTCAACTCAATTTTTTTTCTGTATTGAACCATAAAATCCTGATGTTAAATTTAAACGATACTGGCAAATGTAGAAAAACATATAATACCAACAGACTATTTATTTATCATTTTATTCATTTACATGTCAAATGATATTTCCTTTCCCAGTTTTCCCCTTCACAAACCTTCCCCTCTTAACCCTGTTATCCTTATGAAGATGCTTCTCTACCCATTCACTCACTCCTGCCTCCTGCAAGAGTGCCTCCACACCACTCTAACATCTTCCTGTGCTGGGGAATCAAGCCTCCACAGGAACAAGGGTCTCCAATATTATTGATGCCAGATTCTGCACTAAACCCAGATTAGACCATCCTCTGCTACTTATGTAGCTGGAGCCATGGATCTCTCCTGTGTATTTTTTGATTGGTACTTTAGTTCCTGGGAGCTATGGGTAGTCAGGTTAGTTGGTATTGTTTTTCCTATGGTTGCAATTCCCTTCAACTCCTTTAGTCCTTCCCCTAGCTCTTCAATTAGGGACCCCAGGCTAGTCCAATGGTTGGTTGTATCTGCATTTGTATTAGTCAGGTGCTGGCAGGACCTCTCAGAGACAGCCATACTAGGCTGCTGTCAGCCAGCACTTAGGTAAGAATTTGTGTGTTTGAAATTTCAAAAGGATTAATCATTGATTAGACAGAATATGTACAAAACACAAACATATAAACAGACAAAACTGTTTGGATGAGAAATAGCACTTATAAATAACACACAATATATTATTCCTCTATGAAAAGCAGTAAACAATTCTAGATTCTAGTTTTAAAACATTGAGACTTTAAACCTATATGGATTTGTATATTATTAGTTATCACAAAACGCTGCATCTTCTCAAGGAAGACAATGTCTTTTCATGAATATTTAGTGAGGTATTTGTGATACAAGGAAATTTAAATCTTTACCAAAAGCACTAATATTTAAGTACAGATTGAGCGCTATCTGCTTGATGAACCTTCCTATTAGAGATGGTTCACATTTCTCCCTAATATGTATGATTCATATTGCATTAAATCTCTAAGGGAATATTTTACAAATATTTCTCCAAGCCCTTTGTAGGGCAAATTTTACATCTTTGTTCCTCAAACTATAGATCAAAGGATTTAACATAGGTATAACCAGGGTGTAAAAAATGGAAGACACCTTATCATTGTCAGTGGAATGACTGGACTGAGGCTGTACATACATAGATATTAAAGTACCATAGAATACTGTCACCACTGTTAAATGGGAACCACATGTTGAGAAAGCCTTGTACCTGCCCTCTGCAGAGTTCATCCTGAGAACTGCTGTGAGGATATACATGTAGGACACTAGAACAATAAGGAGAGACACAATCAAATCAAAAGCAGCAAAGATCATAACAATAAATGCGATTTCCTCTGCATGTGAACATAGTAGAGAAAGCAAGGGAATACAGTCACAGAAGAAATGATTAATGATATTGTAGCCACAGAAGGATGAAGTGAAAATATTCACTGTGATGAGAAGAGACACAAATGTGCAGTAGAGATAAGGCATTGCCATAAGAACCCAACAAACTTTCGGTGACATGAGGACAGTGTAGAGCAGAGGCTTACAGATAGCTACATAGCGGTCATAGGACATTGCAGAAAGAATGAATAGCTCACTACCAATGAATACAAGAAAGAAAGCTAGCTGTGCGGCACAAAGATGAAATGATATTGTATTTTGATCTACAATGAAATTTTCCAACATTTTGGGTCCCACGGCTGTAGAATATCCAAGATCTGTAATAGCCAGGTGTCTGAGAAAGAAATACATGGGTGTTTGCAGGCGTGAGTCCACTTTGGTGAGAACAATGATTCCCAAATTACCTACCATTGAGGTCATGTATATGGCAAGGAACAGCCCAAATAATGGGGCCTGCAAATCAGAACGGTCAGTGATACCCATTAGGATGAATTCAGTCATCACTGTGAAATTGTGTTCCTTCATTCTCCTGTATCAAAAACAAACAAACCAAAAACAGTTAATAGCTCTCAAACATTTGGCATATAAAATGTTTTTGTGCAACACCATTAGAATATTATATATTAAAATTCTGTGTGAGCATATATTTGTGTGTATATGTGTACGTGCTTGAAAATATACACTTTATAATTTTGTCACTGCAGATTCATGAAACATAGCGATTGTTTCACAATATCCTTAATACATAATAGTATTATATTCATAATAATATTTATAGTATACAGTTTAAAAAGGCTTCCACTAACATGTAATATAAAAATGGTATATAAGGCATTGGATATCATATTGTGCCCAAGAAAAACTCAATCTGCATTATCAATAGATGTTTTTTGAAAAACTGAGACAGATAAATATAATAGACATATAGTATATGATACCTGGATGGAATAAATAATAAGAGTTATAAAATATATACCTGTTCAAATACATTTACAGGTTAAAAGTAAAAGAATATTTGAACATTAAAATTTTATGTGTAAAAATTTAGTTCATATGGGGTCTCAAGCCCCCTCAAGCTCTTTGAGTCCTTTCTCTGACTACATATGAACAATAATGCCAACCAACCATAGCTTCCAGGGACTAAGCCACTACCCAAAGACTATACCTGGACTAAGCCTGGGCTCCAACCTCATAGGTAGCAATGAATAGCCTAGTAAGGGCACCAGTGGAAGGGGAAGTCCTTGGTCCCAAGCAAGACTGAACCCCAGTGAACATGATTGTTGGGGGAGGTGGTAATGGGGGAGGATGGGGGGGGAATACCCATGTAGAAAGGGGAGGAGGGGTTAGGGGATGTTTTCCTGGAAACCTGGAAAGGTCATAACAATCGAAATGTAAATAAGAAATATCCAATTTAATAAAGATGGAGAAAAAAATTTAGTTATATGTCAATATAGAAAAAGAAAAATATTACAGAATCTCAGCTCAACACAAAGAATTAGAAGCAAACTATGCACACATAAACAGCAAAAAATAACTCACCTAAATTTATTTATGTATTTGTGCATGTGAGTGTATGCATGTGTATGACTGTTTGTACATGTGTCAAAATAATACTATGAAAAAGTTGTCATGGGTTTCAGCATGTGGGGTTATGGCAGAGAATTAAGGAAGAGGCAAAAGAAGGAACTAAAATATTAATGCAATTTTTGAGAAGAAATGTTATATTTTATTAAAATATAAAAATAAGAAAAATGATGTGGGATTACTTAATTGCTATTTTAAAGTTCACAATTTCTAGATATTGACCTCATATAAGTAGCTAATTTAATAATGTGGTATATTTAATATTTAGATAAATTAAAATTTCTATTGGAAAATTCGTAAGGTACATAGAATTCATCTTTCTTAAGTATGAAGTCATTCGAAGTCCTTTGCAATGGACAATTATAGTTCTCTAAGAAAATAAGAGTTAAAAATACCGAAACAATTTTTAAACCTATCCCCAAGATTTTCACAATTTTACAATGGACAGTTGAGGAAAATTTTCATAATTTGATCTGTGATGTATACATTTTCCATACCTGAGAAAAAAATCTGGAAGTTAATTTTCCAGATTCTGAGCATTAATGAGGTAGACTATAATAGATACAATAAAAAGAAATCATTACATAAATGCCAAGTCTCACTACAATATATATAATAAATTCCCTATGGGGCTACAAAGATATGGAAAACATAATGTTCATCTTTATCAGTTAGTGTGTGAATATTGATAAAAAACTAACAAAAGATATTGATATAGAAAAACATTGTCATTATTTTGGAAAAGATAGAGGAAAAGCAGGCATTGGATGGAGACAAAATATGCTAATGTGAAGTTAAATGTAATCAGATTTTATTATATGGACATTTAAATTTCATCATCTGATATTTTCTGTAATCAGTACATAGTAAGAGGTATTCTATTTTTAACTATCTAATGGTCAAGAGTAATGTATATGTTGCAATCATATCCCTTGAACCCTTGGAAGCTGGAGGAAAGAAGATGAAGAATTTGAGATAATACTTAGCTATTTACAGCCTGATATATATATATATATATATATATGTATATGTATATGTATATATATATATACTGATCTTTAAAAATGTTTTATTAATTAAGCAAATTAAATTTCCATATCTTTACAAGTAGAGATATTCATCCAAAAAGTATAACAATAATAGAAATTAGAGTACTATATTTTTCAATTTCATATCATATTGTTTCGAAAAATCCCATTACTTGAAAATAATTCAGACAATGTATCATAAGCATAGAAGTTAGAAGTCATAAGGACTTTGTTTACACAAAGCTTACCTAGGGTCCACAATTTATCTAAAACTGTATACAGCTTTGTACAGTACCTGGAATAAAGTTAACTGATTATAGAAAAACAAGCTTCTACCTTCAAAGCTTATTCCTAATAGGCATAAGTAGCATATTTCCATTCTTTGCCAATCTTGTCTTCCATTTATTATTATAGTTCAGTAGTTTAGAATTTAACAGAATGAATGTTTTTGAGACTTATTTTTCTGTATATGTCCAAGTGGCTACATTTATGAATGTGCATACTAGACATACCTGGAGGCCAGAAAAGGACATTGAACTAGAGGTACAAGAAATTTTCTGCCATCCTATGGGTGGTCAGAACCAAATCTGCAACTATGTAAAAGTAGCAAGTGCTCTTAACTGTCCAGGCATTTCTTCAATCCTTTATCTACATTTCTGTTGTAAGTACAGAATAAAATTGTTGATGCAAATAAGAAAAAAAGTTCTATATTCTTCTGAAACAAATCTTTTTCTGTTGTTGGGAAGGAAAATATCACAAAATAATGTTAATTGTTCCATGATCCGAGGAAGTTATTTTCAAAGATAATATATAAAATTTGTATTTTTTTATTTTTAAATGGTGGTGATAATTAAAAATAGTTTTATATATGTGTAGGGTTCTTTTTGTTTGTTTGCATATGGTGTGTGTGTGTGTGTGTGTGTGTGTGTATGTGTGTGTGTGTGTGTGTGTTGTTTGTCAGGCTTTAGTTATAAATATTTGTTGAATAGGTAGTTTGTGTTGAGCATCAGGATGAATTCTAACATCATTCTGAGACTGTTGCAAAATTTGGCTCTTCTCTTTTCAGCGTGACCCAAAATAAACACTAATTTTGATTCTATGTAAGTTTTCATAATACTTCAGGGCTGGTTATTTTTAAATGAATTATTCTAAATATTATAGATGCCAATGTACAATTTCAAGTTCATTTAAATTGTTTTTGTGCAGTAAATTATCAGAAATTTGTTACACAAAATCCTGGGGTAACAATGGGAAATCTTAACAAATCATTATAAAAGAGAGAGACCACCGGCTTTGGTATCATACAATTAAGGCTAATTAAAACTCCTTTTGCATGTAAAAATGATATATTAAAAGAACAAAATTACATTCTGTTTCTTTTTGTGATTCTACATTGGATTATTATATAAATATAATACATTAAATGTGTTTATGTATATTAAATGTTATATATATATTCTTATATTCACTTATATAGCATTCATTCATATGAATGTTAAAGTCATTTTTGAAGTCCTCAGTGCAATATAACTGACAAAAAGTCCACATGTTTTGTAGCACATTATTCTGAAAAAAAATCTAAGTACAGCTAATAGTGCACTGGTTAATAAGTATAGCATGATATCAGAATGATACATCAAATAAATAGCTATTATTTCAGGCAAAAATTATAACCAATAATATCCTTAATTTTTAAAAATATTTTTGTGAAGAAATTGGAAGGACAACTGTCTCTTAATACAATCAAAATTTTACACAATTATGCATACAGCTGAGGATATTAATTGCATTTCAGAGGAAACAGTCTACACAAATGTTACTACTTGGGAAAGATTCTTACTCTTATTCAATTGTTGATCCATTTATACTTCTTCCTTATAGATGAACAAACATCAGATCATAACCTTGGGGAATTGCCTTAGGTAAATGCAGACTTATCCAAGGCTTAGGTCTTGCTTTTGGTTCTTATTGAAGTTGTATTTGTAATCATGAAACACAACACTGTAAGCTGCATCTAATAAACATTTAAGGTCAATTATATAAAAGGAGATAACAGTGTTTTATCTCAGCTATATTTAAATTTAATGGAAAGAAATATATTGCTGTTTTATATTTTACTGTTCATAAAGAGAAACGTTTATCTTTTAACACTGTGATCAAGAAAAAATTAGTTCCCACAATAAAAAACAAGGCATTGTGCCATTATCATAGACTGGAATATTTTTAAAAATCCTTTGATACTGACAATGTGTTAGTATTTAAGAAATTAACAATGAGTCTCACACAAACCTCCACTTACCCATTTACAAATGAATGATAAGCAACACAGATTTACAATCTCTAAAGACCTAAGTGTTTACAAGGATGTTGAATGTATTCATGTTCCTCTAACACAGAAAAAACAAACAACAAAACTCCCACCATGCTCTCTCTGCTTTTAAATCAATGCTTTCTGACCATTTCTGTCATAGTTTCATATAAAATGATATGCAGACATGAATGGTTTTCAAAGTGAAATAACATATGTCATTTTTCCACACCAAGTGTGAGAATAATCTTTGTTAATTTAATTGTAGGAAGAGAAAATAAAGATGAAGAAGAGCAGATGGGTCTGACTACTGCTGCATATCATGGAATAGAAGGAAGCACTTACCCTACCCAGTCTGGACACAGCAGCAGGTAACCAGTACCACTGATACTAAGCACATAGAGCACCTCAGGAAAAAAAGTTTGGTTTTGTTACCTGGAAAGAGACTTCTCCCCTAATTATTTGATTTGGTCCTTAACATGGAATTTTTAAGATAATTTATATGTTTTCAACTTCAGAGACTTCCCCCCTAAAGAATTACTGAGTAATTTGTTGATTACCCTGGAGTATTTCATATGGTCCAATAATTGTTAGGGACAAAAACTTCTTTCTTTCTCTAATAAAACCTGTTTCTGAGTTTGGTCCAAAAATATCAGCAGTTTCAAACAGGCTATTACTCTGCTTTAAACGAGTTGTGCTGCCATATGTAATAAGGAAAGTAATCTTATGGACAGCACCCCAAATGAAGTATATCACTGCCACCTGCCCATGTATCCTTATGTCTAGAGAAATGCCTTAGAAAATCAAATATTGCATTCAAAGGAACAGGTTGTGAGAAATGATGGTTCATTAATAAATACACACAGAATATCAGTTATTAAAATAATGTACTGAAATAATCTGTTAAGAAGTTTGCTATATTATTGTACTATGTGTGAAATACTAAAGGTAACAATTTGATGTTTAGCGTAATAAAATGCAATGAAAAAGGCAAGTTAAGTCCTATTATGCATGCTAAAATATATGTACACCTTTCCTGTGAAAGTTGGGCATAAGTATCTACTGACATATCTCTGAAAAAAACCTTTTTAATTGTCAAAGCATTTACTGATAACAGTGTAGGGGACTTTGACTGCAATGTGCATATATGTCAGACTTGCCCAGGAACATTAGGAGCAGGATGAGCTGCCATTATCTGCAAGGAGAAGCTATCAATACAGTGAATGCTGGTGATACAAATAGATGATGTCTTAATGCCTAATAATGATTCTATAAAATTCCTAAATTTATAATATTAATTATTGAGCCCATTATAAAAAGGGCTGCAATTAGAACTCTGCAAGCCTTCACAAGTCATGATTTAATTGCAATAGATAGAAAGCAGGGTTATAACAGATTCACAATTAACCATTTGTTTCAGAAAAACTGTGAAACGATTACCTGGTAAATAAAATAAAGGTCATAAATGTAATGAATAATTTATTGTAGGTTCAAGGACAGGAGATATAATGTTGACTGGATATATCTAGACAAAACTTCGGTACTAACAAGAAACTAGGGAGATGGTTTGCTTCCTAACCCAGACATTAGAATTATTGATTTAAACTCTTAATAAAACTATAGAGCTAATGAAGATACTGAATGTTTATTTAGATAACTACTCTATTTTTAACATTTTTATTAGTTTTTTTAAATTTACATTTCAAATGATATCCCCTTTCACGGTTTCCCATCCATCAACCACCTATCATATACCCCCTCACCCTTCTATGAGGGTGTTCCCCCACCTAATATCCACCTGTTCCAGCCTCCCAGCACTGAAATTCCCTTGCACGGGTAGGGTCAAGCCTTGGTAGGACCAAGGACTTCTCCTCCCATTGGTACCAAACATGGCCATCCTCTGTTAAATAGGCAGCTAGAGCCATGGGTCTGTCCATGTGTATTCTGGTTGGTGGTTTAGTTACTGAGAGCTCTGGTTGATTGGCATTGCTGTACTTACCAGGTCCCCAACACCTTCAACTCCTTCAATCCTTTCTCTAACTGCTCCAATGGGGATTCTGACTCAGTTCAATGGTTGGCTGCCAGCATTCATGACTATATTTGTCATGCTATAGTAGAACCTCTCAGGAGACAGATGTATCAAACTCCTGTCAGCATGCACTTCTTGGCATCGGAAATATTGTCTTGGTTTGGTGACTATGTATATGGGCTGGATTCCCAGGTGAGGCAGTCTCTGGATGGCCTTTCCTTTGGTCTCTGCTCTAAACTTTGCCTCCATATTTCCTTTTATGAATATGTTTGTTCTCTCTTTCTAAGAAGAACTGAAACATCCGCATTTTGCTATTTCTTCTCTTGAGCATCAAGTGGTCTATAGATTGTATATTGGGTAATCTGAGCTTTACTGGCTAATATCCACTGATCAGTGAGTGCATACCATGTGTATTTTTTGTGATATGGTTACCTCACTCAGAATATTTTCTAGTCCTATCCATTTGCCTATGAATTTTATGGAACCATTGATTTTAATAACTGCATAGTATGCCATTGTGTAGATGTACCACATTTTCTGTTTCCAGTCTTCTGTTGAAGTACATCTCTTTTTTCCAGATTTTGGCTATTATAAATAAGGCTGCAATGAACATAGTAGAGCATGTGTCCTTGCTATATGTTGGAGCATCATTTGAGTATATGTCCAAGAGTGGTATAGCAAGGTCCTCAGGTAGTACCATGTTCAATTTTCTGAGGAACATCCAGGCAGATTTATAGAGTTGTTGTATCAGCTTAAAATACCACCACAAATAGAGGCATGTTCTCTTTCTCCACACCATACCCAGCATCTGTTGCTAGATTTTAGCCATTCTGACTGGTATACATAGGAGCTGCAATGTGCCTGCGCCTCAAAGATTCTCTTTTTCCGCTTCCACCCTCCCAAAGGTGAGCATAAACAAGTCCTTATTTGGCAGCATCCCCCATGTTGACATTTTAGCTTGCATTTGGGCAGCTTAGCTATTTAAATTAATGGTCTTGCGGGGCTCTCCGGGGTCAGAAAGACTGGTATAAGGTGGAATCTCAGAGATTTTGGTATGCATTTCTTACATGATTGAGAGTATTGAACATTGCTTTAGGTACTTCTCAATCATTTGATATTCCTCAGCTGAGAATTCTTTGTTTAGCTCTGCACCCTATTTTTAAAATAGGGTTCTTTGATTCTTTGGACTCTAACTTCTTGAGTACTTTGTATATACTGGATATTAGCCCTCTATTGGATGTAAGATAGGTAAAGGTCCCTGCTCCCAAACCCTGTGGGAAAGAGAGCTCACGGCCCAGACAGGTGGGCACTCCTGAGACTGCAGGGCAGGAGAGACCGCCAGTACTGCCCACCCCAGCCCATATCCCTGGCCCAAGAGGAAACTTTATAGGGTCTCTGGGAACAGGAAGATAGGGGCACTCAACACTGCAGTCCAGACAACACCTTGATCTGAAGGGACCACGTCAAGTAGCTCCCTGCACCCAAATCCCATAGAAGGGAGAGGTAGACCTTCAGAGGGGCAGACACGCCTGGAAGCCAGAGGAGACTACTCTCTGCCCACATTCCTGATTCTAGAGGAAAACGCCTAGTGCCATCTGGGCCCCCTGTGCACAGGGTCCAGAGCAAAGGTGGGGCAGGGCTTGCCCTCATTGAGACCTGAAACCCAGATCTGAGAAGCAACTCCAGGCCTGAGACCAGAGGTAAGACCAAATTTTCTACTCAAAGTGACCTGCCTGGTGGACTCAGCACACACAACCACGGAACACATGAAGACCAGTAGACAGGAAGGAATACACGCCTGAAAGCAAAACACTCTGTTCACATAATTGGCTGAAAGAGAACAGGAAAACAGGTCTACAGCATTCCTGACACACAGGCATATAGGACAGTCTAACCACTGTCAAAATTGCAGAACAGAGTAACACCAGAGACAACCTGAAGGCAAGAGGCAAGTGTAGGAAACTAAGCAACAGAAACAAAGACCACATGGCATCATAGGAACCCAATTCTCCAAACAAAGCAAACAGTGAATATCGAAACACTTCAGAAAAGCAAGATCTAGACATAAAATCACATTTGATCATGATGATGGAGGACTTCAAGAGAGACATAAAGAACTCCCTTAGCGAAATGCAGGAAAACACAAATAAACAAGCAGAAGCCTACAGAGAGGAAATGCAAAATTCCATGAAAGAATTAGAGGAAAACACAAACAGGTGAAGGAAATAAAAATGGAAATAGAAGCAATAAAGAAAGCACAAAGGGAGAAAACCCTGGATATAGAAAACCAAAGGAAGAGACAAGGAGCTGTAGATACAAGCATCACCAACAGAATACAAGAGATAGAAGAGAGAACCTCAGGAGCAGAAGATTCCATAGAAATCATTGACACAATTGTCAAAGATAATGTAAAATGGAAAAAGATACTAACCCAAAACATACAGGAAATCCAGGACACAATGAGAAGATCAAACCTAAGGATAATAGGTAAAGAAGAGAGTGAAGACTCCCAACTCAAAAGACCAGTAAATATCTTCAAAAAAATCAAAGAAGAAAACTTCCCTAACCTAAAGAAAGAGATGCCCATAAACCTACAAGAAGCCTACAGAACTCCAAATAGATTGGACCAGAAAAGAAACTCCTTCTGTAACATAATAGTCAAAACACCAAATGCACAAAATAAAGAAAGAATATTAAAAGCCGTAAGGGAAAAGGTCAAGCAAAATATAAAGGCAGACCTATCAGAATCACACCAGACTTCTCGCCAGAGACTATGAAAGCCAGAAGATCCTGGACAGATGTCATACAGGCCCTAAGAGAACACAGATGCCAGCCCAGGCTACTGTATCCTGCAAAACTCTCAATAAACATAGATGGAGAAACCAAGATATTCCATGACAAAATCAAATTTACACAATATCTTTCTACAAATCCAGCCCTACAAAGGATAATAAATGTAAAGCCCAACACAAGGAGGCAAGCTACACCCTAGACAAAGCAAGAAACTAATCGTTTTGCAACAAAACAAAGAGAAGACAAGCACAAACATAATCTCACATCCAAACACGAATATAACAGGAAGCAACAATCACTATTCCTTAATATCTCTCAATATCAATGGACTCAATTCCCCAATAAAAAGACACAGATTAACAAACTGGATACGCAATGAGGACCAACATTTTGCTGCCTACAGGAAACATACCTCAGAGACAAAGACGGACACTACCTCAGAGTAAAAGGCTGAAAAAAAATTTCCAAGCAAATGGTCTGAAGAAGCAAACTGGAGTAGCCTTTCTAATATCGAATAAAATCGATTTTCATCCAAAAGTAAGCAAAAAAGATAAGGAAGGACACTTCATATTCATCACAAGAAAAATCCACCAAGATGAACTCTCAATCCTAAATATCTATGCTTCAAATACAAGGGCACCAACATACATAAAAAACACCTTACTAAAACTCAAAGCACACATTGCATCGCACACAATGATAGTAGGAGATTTCAACACCCCACTTTCATCAATGGACAGAACATGGAAACAGAAATTAAACAGAGACATAGACAGACTAAGAAAAGTCATGAACCAAATGGATTTAACAGATATTTATAGAACATTCTATCCTAAAACAAAAGGATATACCTTCTTCTCACCACCTCATGGTACTTTCTCCAAAATTGACCATATAATCAGTCATAAAACAGGCCTCAACAGATAGAGCAAGATAGAAATAATCCAATGCATCCTATCAGACCACCACAGGCTAAAGCTGGTCTTCAATAAAAATAAGGAAAGAATGCCCAAATATACATGGAAGTTGATTAATCCTCTACTCAATGATAACCTGGTCAAGGAAATAATAAAGAAAAAAATTAA
The DNA here is from genome assembly GCF_011064425.1 of Rattus rattus. NCBI lineage: Eukaryota > Metazoa > Chordata > Mammalia > Rodentia > Muridae > Rattus > Rattus rattus. The sequence goes on from NC_046158.1 coordinate 63,789,476, forward strand.
AAATTTCTTAGAATTTAATGAAAATGAGAGTACAACATAACCAAACTCATGGGACACAATGAAAGCTGTGCTAAGAGAAAAACCCATAGCTCACAGTGCCTGTAGAAAGAAACAGGAGAGAATGTATATCAGCAGCTTGACAGCATACCTAAAAGCTCTAGAACAAAAAGAAGCAAATACACCCAGGAGGAGTAGAAGGCAGGAAATAATCAAACTCAGAGCTAAAATAAACCAAGTAGAAACAAAAAGGGACCATAGAAAAAATCAACAGATACAAAAGCTGGTTCTTTGACAAAATCAACAAGATAGATAAACCCTTAGCCAGACTAACCAGAGGACACAGAGAGTGTGTCCAAATTAACAAAATCAGAAATGAAAAGGGAGACAAACTACAACAGGAAATTCAAAAAATCATCTACTTACTATAAAAGCCTATATTCAACAAACCTTGAAAATCTGGAGGAAATGGACAATTTCCTAGACAGATACCAGGTACCGAAGTTCAATCAGGAACAAATAAACCATTTAAACATCCCCTTAACTCCTAAATAAATAGAAGCATTCATTAAAAGTCTCCCAATCAAAAAAAGTCCAGGTCCAGATTGGTTCAGTGCAGAATTCTATCAGACCTTCATAGAAGACCTCATACCAATACTATCCAAACTATTTCACAAAATTGAAGCAGATGGACTGCTACCGAATTCCTTCTATGAAGCCACAATTACTCTTATACCTAAACCACACAAAGACCCAACAAAGAAAGAGAACTTCAGACCAATTTTCCTTATGAATATTGACACAAAGATACTCAATAAAATCCTTGCCATCCGAATCCAAGAGCACATCAAAATTTTCATCCATCATGCTCAAGTAGGCTTCATTCCAGGGATGCAGGGATGCAGGGATGGAAAACCATCAATGTAATCCACTATATAAACAAACTGAAAGATAAAAACCACATGATCATTTCATTAGATGCTGAGAAAGCATTTGACAAAATTCAACACCCCTTCATGATAAAAGTCCTGGAAAGAACAGGAATTGAAGGTCCACACGTACACATAGTAAAAGTCATATATGACAAACCAGTAGCTAATATTAAACTAAATGGAAAGAAACTTGAAGCAATCCCACTAAAATGGGACTACACAAGCCTCTCCCTCTCACCCTTCGTTGAATATAGTTCCTCGAAGTCATCCAGAGACAAAAGGAGATCAAAAGATTGGAAAGGAAAAAGTCCACTATTTTTCAGACGATAAGATTGTACACCTAAATCCCAAAACTGACCAGAGAACTAAAACCTGATAATCACCTTCAGCAAAAGTGGCTGGGTATAAAATTAACTCAAATAAATCAGTAGCCTTTCTACACAAAAGAGAAACAAGCCGAAAAAGAAAGTAGGGAAATGACACCCTTCATAACAGTCCCAAATAATATAAAATACCTCTGTGTGACTTTAACCAAGCAAGTGAAAGATCTGTATGATAAGAGCTTCAATCCTCTGAAGATAGAGATTTAAGATCTCAGAAGATGGAAAGATCTCCCAAGCTCATGTATTGGCAGGATTAATATAGTAAAAATGGCCATTTTACCAAAAGCGAATTACAGATTCAATGCAATCCCCATCAAAATACCAATCCAATTATTCAGAGATTTAGACAAAACAATTTGCAAATTCATCTGGAATAACAAGAAACCCAGGATAGCTAAAACTATCCTCAACAATAAAAGGACTTCTGGGTGAATCATTATCCCTGAACTCAAACAATATTACAGAGCAATAGTGATAAAAACTGTATGGTATTTGTACAGAGATAGACAGATAGACTGGTGGAATAGAATTGAAGACCAAGAAATGAACCCAAACAACTATGTTCACTTGATTTTTGACAAAGGAGCTAAAACCATCCAGTGGAAAAAAAGATAGCGTTTTCAACAAATGATGCTGGTTCAACTTGGTGGTCAGCATGTAGAAGAATGCTGATCGATCCATTCTTATCACCCTGTACAAAGCTTAAGTCTAAGTGGATCAAGGACCTCCACATCAAACCAGATACACTCAAACTAATAGAAGAAAAAGTGGGGAAGACATGGGCACTGGAGAAAATTTCCTGAACAAAACACCAATGGCTTATGCTCTAAGATCAAGAATCTACACATGGGATCATAAAATTGCAAAGCTTCTGTAAGGCAAAGGACATTTGTTAGAACAAAATGGCAACAAACAGATTTGGAAAAGATCCTGACTACTCCTACAACCAATAGAGGGCTTACATCCAAAATATACAAAGAACTCAAGAAGTTAGACAGCATGGAGACAAATAACCCTATTAAAAATGGGGTTCAGCACTAAACAAAGAATTCACAGCTGAGGAATGCCGAGTGGCTGAAAATCACCTAAAGAAATGTTCAACATCTTTAGTCATAAGGGAAATGCAAATCAAAAGAACCCTGAGATTTCACCTCACACCAGTGAGAATGGCTAAGATCAAAAACTCAGGTGACAGCAAATGCTGGCGAGGATGTGGAGAAAGAGGAACACTCCTCCATTGTTGGTGGGATTGCAGACTGATACAACCATTCTGGAAATCAGTCTGAAAATTGGACATTGAAGTACCTGAGGACCTAGCTATACCTCTCTTGGGCATATACCCAAAAGTTGCCCCAACATATAACAAAGACACATGCTCCACTATGTTCATAGCAGTCTTATTTATAATAGCCATAATCTGGAAAGAACCCAGATGCCCTTCAACAGAAGAATGGATACAGAAAATGTGGTACATCTACACAATGGAATACTACTCAGCTATCAAAAAGAATGATTTTATTAAATTCATTGACAAATGGATGGAACTGGAAAATATCATCCTGAGTGAGGTAACCCAATCACAGAAAAACACATATGGTATGCATTCATTGATAAGTGGATTTTAGCCCAAATTCTTGAATTACCATAGATGCATAGAACACATGAAACTCAAGAAGGATAACCAAAATGCGAATGCTTCACTCCTTCTTTAAAACGGAAACAAGAATACCCCCAAGTTTAGAAGAGAGGCAGAAGGAACACCCATTCAGAACCTGTCTCACATGTGGCACATACATATACAGCCACCCAACTAGATAAGATGGATGACACAAAGAAGTGCAGGCTGACAAGAACCGGATGTAGTTCTCTCCTGAGAGACACAGCCAGAATATGGCTAATACATAGGCGAATGCCAACATTAAACCTCTGAACTGAGAACAGGCCTCCTGTTGAAGGAATGTTAGAAAGGACTGAAGAGCTTGAAGGGGCTTGAGACCCCATATGAACAACAATGCCACCTAACCAGTGCTCCCAGGGACTAAGCCACTACACAAAGACTATACATGGACTGACACGCAACTCCAACATCATAGTTAACAATGAATAGCCTAGTAAAACCACCAGTGGAAGGGGAATACCTTGGTCCTGCCAAGACTGAATTCCCTGTGAATGTGATTGTTCGGGAGAGGGCAGTAATGGGGGGAGGATGGGGAGGGAAGCAGCCATATAGAAGGGGGGTGCTTAGGGGGATGTTGGCTTGTAAACCAGGAAAGGGAATAACAATTGAAATATACCCAAGTTAATAAATATGGAGAAAAAAAAAGATAGGTAAAGATATTATCCCAATCTGTTGATTGCCGTTTTCTCCCAATGACAGTGTTCTTTGCCTTACAATTTTGCTTTGTAATTTTGTGAAGTCCCATTTGATGCTTCTTGATCTTAAAGCATAAGGCATTGGTGTTCTATTCAGGAAATTTACCCCAGGGCCCATGTTTTTTAGGCTCTTCCTAACTTTTTCTTCTATTGGTTTATGTGGAAGTCCTTGATCCACTTGGACTTTAGTTTTGTACAGGGTAATAAGAATGGATCAATTTTCATTCTTCTACATGGTGACCTCCAGTTGAACCAGCACCACTTGTTGAAAATGTTGTCTTTTTTTACACTGGATGGTTTAATCTTCTTTGTCAAAGATCAAGTGATCATAGGTGTGCAGGTTCATTTCTGGGTCTTTAATTCTATTTTATTGATCTACCTGCCTGTCTCTGTAGCAAAACCATACAGTTTTTGCCACTATTACTCCATAATACAGCTTGAGATCAGGGATTGTCAATTCCCCCAGAAGCTTTTGTATTGTTGAGGATATTTTTCTCTATTCTGGGTTTTTTGTTGTTCCAAATGCATTTGCAAGTTGTGCTTTCTAATTCTATGAAGAATTGAGTTGGAATTTTGATGGGGATTGCATTGAATCTATAGATTGCTTTTGACAAGATCGCCATTTTTATTATATTAATTCTGACAATCCATGGGTATGGGAGATATCTCAATCTTCTGAGATCTTCTTCATTTTCTTTATTCTGAGACTTGAAGTTCTTGTCATACAGATCGTTCACTTGCTTGGTTAGAGTCACACCAAGGTATCTTATATTATTTGTGACTATCTAGAAGGGTGTCATTTTCTTTATATCTTTCTCAGTCTATTTATCTTTTGAGTAGAGGAAGACTACTATTTTGTTTAGATAATTTTATATCCAGCTACTTTGCTGAAGTTGTTTATCAGGCTCAGTAGTTCTCTAGTGGAAATTTTGGGGTCAGTGCATATCACTATAATATTCTCTGCAAATAGTGGTATTTTTACTTCTTCCTTTCCAATTTGTTTCCCTTTGACTTCTTTTTGTTGTCTGATAGCCCTGGCTAGGCCTTTGAATACTACATTGAATAGTTAGGGAGAGATTGGGCAGCCTTGTCTAACTTATTTAGTTATTTAGAGAAACTTCAAGTTTCTCTCCACTTAATTTGATGTTAACTACTGGTTTGTTCTATATTGCTCTTACTATACTTAGGTATGGGTCTTGTATTCCCGATCTTCTCAGGATTTTTATCATGAAGAGGTGTTGAATTTTGTCAAATGCTTTCCCAGCACCTAATGAGGTGATCATGTGTTTTCTTTTTCCTTTGAGTTTGTTTATATACTGGATTATGTTGATGGATTTTCATATATTGAACCATCCCTTCTTCCTTGCGATGAAGCCTACTTGATTATGGTGGATGATTTTTTTTTGATGTCTTCTTGGATTTTGCTAGTGGGAATTTTATTGAGAATTTTTGTGTCCATATTCATAGGGGAAATTTCCCTGAAGTTCTGTTTCTTTCTTGATTCTTTGTGTGGTTTAGATAAAAGTGTAACTGTGGAGTCATAAAAGGAATTTGGTAGTGTTCCTTCTGTTTCTATTTTGTGAAATAATTTGGACAGCATTGATATTAGGTCTTCTATGAAGCTCTGATAGTATTCTACACTAAATCCATCTGGTCCTAGGCTTTCTTTGATTGGAATGCTTTTAATAAATGCTTCTTGTTCTTTAGCAATGAGAGGACTGTTTAGACTGTTTATCTGATCCTGATTAAATTTTAGTACCTGGCTACCATCTAGAAAATTGTACATTTCATCCAGATTTTTCAGTTTTGTTCAGTATAAGCTTTTGTGGTAAGGTCTGCTGACTTTTTGATTTCCCTCAATGTTTGTTGTTATATCTCCCTTTTCATTTCTGTTTTTGTTAATTCGGATACTTTTCTGTGCTGCCTGGTTAGTCTGGCTAAGGGTATATCTATCTTTTTTATTTTCTCAAAGAACCAGCTCCTGGTTTTTGTTGATTCTTTGCATAGTCCCTTTTGTTTCTACTTTATTGATTTTAGCCCTGAGTTTGATTATTTCCTGCATTCTACTCCTCTTGGGTGTATTTGCTTCTTTTAGTTCTAGAGTTTTAGGTGTGCTGTCAAGTTGCTAGTATATGATCTCTCCATTTTCTTTTAAGAGGTACTCAGAGATATGAGTTTTCCTCTTAGCACTGCTTTCATTGTTTCCCACAAATGTGGTTATTGTCTGCCTTCATTTTCATTAAATTCTAAAACATCTTCAATTTCTTTATTTCTTTTTTGACCAAGTTATTACTGAACAGAGTATTGTTCAGCTTCCATGTGTATGTGGGTATTCTGTCATTTTTATTGTTATTGAAGACCAGCCTTAGTCCGTGGTGATCTGCTAGGATACATGGGATTATTTGAATCTTTATATATTTGTTAAGGCCTGTTTTGTGACACGGTACCATGAGTTTCTGAGAAGAGGTATATTCTTTTGTTTTAGGATGAAATGTTGTGTAAGTATCTGTTAAATCCATTTCGTTAATAACTTCTGTAAGTTTCTGTGTGTCTCTCTTCAGTTTCTGTCCCCATGATCTGAGGAGAGTGTGGTGTTGAAGTCTCCCCCTATTATTCCGTAAGTATGATGTTTGATTTGAGCTTTACTAAGGTTTCTTTTATGAATGTAGGTGCCCTTCCATATGGGTCATAGATATTTAGGATTGAGAGTCCATCTTAGTAAATTTTTCCTTTGATGAATATGAAGTGTCATTCCTTATCCTTTTGATAACTTTTAGTTCAAATTCAATTTTATTAGATATTAGAATGTCTACTTTATTTTGTTTCTTGTGACCATTTACTTGATAAATTGTTTTCCAGTCTTTTACTCTCAGGTAGGATCTGTCTTTGTCACTGAGGTCTGTTTCCTGTATGCAACAAAATGCTGGGTCCTCTTCATGTATCCAGTCTGTTAGTCTATGTCTTTTTAATTGGAGAATTGAGTCCATTGATATTAAAAAATATTAAAGAATAGTGCTTGTTGTTTCCTGCAATTTTTGTTGTTAGGGATGGAATTACATTTGTGTGGCTCTCTTATTTTGGTTTGTTGCAAGAAGATTAATTTCTTGCTTTGTCTACATTGTAGTTTCCCTCCTTGTGCTTGAGTTTTCCATCTATTACACTTTGGAAGGCTGGACTTGTGGAAAGATATTATGTAAATTTGGTTTTGTCATGGAACATCTTGGTTTCTCTGTCTATGTTAATCAAGAGTTTTGCTGGGCTGGCATTTGTATTCTCTTTGGGTCTGTATGATATCTGCCAAGGAGAGTTTTCTGGTGTAATTCTCCTGGTCTGCCTTTTATATGATATTTGCCATTTTCTTTTCTGTTTTCATATTCTTTCTTTTTTTTTTTATTGGTCTGTTTAAATTTCAATGTTATTCCCTTTCCCGCCAGGCAAACATTTTCCCCTCTCCTTCTTTATTGTTCCTCCCTATCCTCCCCCATTGTCCCCCAACAATCTAGTTCACTGGGGGTTCACAAGTCCCAGGGCTATCTTAAGGATATTCATTGGTACCTAGGTTCAGAGTCCAGGGTCAGTCCATGTTAGTCTTTAGGTAGTGGCTTATTTGAAGCTTTTTGGCATTGTTGTTTTCATATTCTTTTCAAGCAATTCCAGTTCTTTCTTGATTCCTTCAATGGGGGTCCCTTCTCAGTTCAGTGGTTTGCTGTTGGCATTCGCCTCTGTATTTGCTGTATTCTGGGTGTGTCTCTCAGGACAGATCTACATCCGGCTCCTGTCGGTCTGCACTTCTTTGCTTCATCCATCTTGTCTAATTGGATGGCTGTATATGTATGGGCCACATGTGCGGCAGGCTCTGAATGTGTGTTCCTTCTGTGTCTGTTTTAATCTTTGCCTCTCTATTCCCTGCCAAGGGTATTCTTGTTCCCCTTTTAAAGAAGGAGTGAAGCATTCACATTTTGATCATCCGTCTTGAGTTTCATTTAGGCATCTAGGGTAATTCAAGCATTTTTTAGGTTATCAATGAGTGCATACCATGTGTGTTTTTCTGTGATTGGGTTACCACTCAGGATGATATTTTCCAGTTTAAGCCTATAATTTACTTGTTTTTTGATAGCTGAGTTATTCCATTGTGTAGATGTACCAATTTTCTTATCCATTCCTCTGTTGAAGGGCATCTTTCTTTCCACCTATCATCCACTTGTCTTTTTTTGTTGGGGCATCTTTTGGGTATATGCCCAAGAGAGGTCTTATCCTATGTAATATCCATTTTCTCAGGAACCTCCAGATTTTCCAGAATGATTGTTCTGCAGTCCCACCAACAATGGAGGAGGCTTTTCCACATCCTTGTAATCTTGTCACCTTTTTTTTGATGCCATTCTCACTGTTGTATTTGCAATATTTTTTTTTTTGTGTGCTTTTTGGTGTTTTGGCTTTATATGAATGGAAGAATCTCTTTCTGGCCCAATCTATTTGGAGTTCTGTAGGCTTCTTGAATGATTATGGGCATCTCTTTTTAGGTTATGTAGGTTTTCTTCTATAATTTTGTTTAAGATATTTACTGACTCTTTAAGTTGGGAATCTTTCCCCTCTTCTATACCTATCATCCTTAGATTTGATATTCTTATTATGTACTAGATTTCCTGGATATTTTGCATTAGAGGCTTTCTGTATTTTGCATTTTCTTTGATGGTTGTATCAAAGAAATTTTTATGGTTTCTCCTGTCCCTGAGATTCTCTCTTCTATATTTTGTGTTCTCTTGGTGATGCTTGCATCTATGACTCCGGATCTCTTTCCTCTGTTTTCTATCTCTTGGATTGTCTCCCTTTTTGAATTCTTTATTATTTCTATTTCCATTTTAGGATCCTGGATAGTTTTGTTCAATTACTTTACCTATTTGATTGTGTTTTCCTGTAATTCCTTAAGGGATTTTTGTGTTTCTTCTTTAAGGGTTTCGACTTGTTTACTTGTGTTGTCCCGTATTTCAAGAGAGTTGTTTATGTCCTTCTTAAAGTCCTCTATCATCACCGTGAAATGTGATTTTAAATCCAAATCTTGTTTTTCTGGTGTGTTGGGATATACAATATTTGCTTTGGTGTGAGGACAGGGCTCTGATAATGCCAAGTTGTCTTGCTGTTTGTTGCTTAGGTTCCTGTGCTTACCTCTTGCCATCTAGTAATTTCTGGTGTTATCTGACCTTGCTGTCTCTGACAGTGGCTTGACCCTCCTGTAAGCCTATTTGTCTGCAGTCCTGGAGACTGACTTTTTCCCAGAGCGATCTGGGAACACAGAGCTGTGGGACCGGGTAAGCTCTGGGTGCTGGCAGAAACTGGAAGGGTCCTATCCCAGACTGCTCCTGGGTTTGTGTGTTCTTAGGGCTCCAGGCAGGTCTCTGGGAGCAGAAATTTTGGTCTTACCTCTGCTCTCAGGTATGTTAGTGCTCCTCAACATATATCTTTATACCCACAAATAAGTGTGGAATTTACTCCTGTCAAACATTAAATACATTTCTCTTTACAGCAAATGGAGATTATTAAAGAAGACTGTAATAAATCAAAATTCAAAGATATAGAGTCTATTTCTAATGAATATGTCTACAAAACACTCCTGTATTTAAGACTCAGGGAATACTCCCTAAAAGGGTTGGATAGATTGTAGGAGCCAGAAGATCAGGACACTTGTTCTGAGACTGAGTCTCTATGTAATTTTGGAAAATATTCCCATAATCTCTTACCAACTTGTCAGGCTAAATGTTTGCTGAACAAGAATCATGCCATTGAATGTGCCAAAGTAAACATGAAAATGCCCAACTGGCTCCAACACTATGAATGAAATACAGGCTACAGAAACCTGTTGGAAGCTAGAACAGTTTTTCCCAATGAACAACACACTTATCCATCCAATATCAAATAATTCTCTCTGAAAACATACAGGGTCACAACTAGCTGTATTTATGAATACTCATACATACACACACATGTGTGTGTATAACAAAATTTTCTGAGTAAAATAGTTTATAGATTTTAGAGAAAGCAAAAAGCAGTATATAGAGTGTCAGGGAAGTAAGATAAAAAAGATTTAACTATATTATCTTAAAAAGTTAAAAAAAACAATTAAATGAGTAATATAAAATTCTCCCTGTCTCCATCTCTCTCTTTTCCCCTTCACTTTTTTTTTTTTTTTTTTTTTTGGAGCTGGGGACCAAACTCAGGGCCTTGTGCTTGCTAGGCAAGTGCTCTACCACTGAGCTAAATCCCCAACCCCTTCCCTTCACTCGTAAGTACTCTCTTTTCTCTCTCTTTTCTGGCTGTTCTTAGGAGAGTTAGGCATTTTATATCTTCAAATCATTCTGTCAAACCTTTCTTTGAATGGTCACTTTTTCTGCGCATCTTCTTCTACACACTCACTTTACCTTCATTAATCTGGATTAATGTGTACTAAGGGTGCTGCATTCCAGTCAGAAGGATTAAAGATTTGTCATTCCAGACAGGCCTCATACACCTAAGTATCTTTGAATGTGATCCCTTGTCATAAGAGTCTTTTTGCTGTATTAAAATTCCACTAAAACTAATCTAAGCTTTGTCCTGTGAATCCGATAAAATAAGACATTCTACCTTGTCTGGCTATTTTTTTCTTTCTGATACATAGAAACATCAACTTTCATTTTTCTAATTTGTACAGCCCATTGAGATATTCATCATCCTCACTATTCTGGTTTTCTATGGATACATCTTGTTTGCTATTCTGAAGGTACATTCTGCTGAAGAGATGAGAAAAATGTTCTATATGTGTGGATTCTCCTCACTAGAGTGTCCATTTATTTCAGGGCAATACTCCTGATATGAGACTGAGTGTTATCTGTGATTTGGTGTATGATATGATAGTGTCCTAATTTTATAGCACTTTGCTCCCCATGGTGAAGATTCTGTTTATCTACACTCTGATATAAAAGAATATATGAAAAGGCTCTTGAATATATGTTGTTTTAAAAGTAAAGTACATATTTAGAATTAAGTAAACAAATAATTACACTGGCTGTACTTCTCTGTTTACAGAATCTAGAAATCATGTTCTTTTATGCTACAGTATATTTATTGTTATATCATTAAATAAAATGTTGATTAGTTTTTCCATGTTCTATTTTAATATATACACATCAAGTCTCTTCTACCTTAATCAATATTTTCGAAGACATATCTATTTATTTACTGCCCTGAATATAATTTCCCTCCAAGATTGTGGAAGAATCTATTTTATCTATCTATCTGTCTGTCTGTCTATCTATCTATCTATCTATCTATCTATCTATCTATCTATCTATCTATCTACTCCAGATTTTATACCCCTCCCTGTCTACCCTCTAATTGTTCCAGATCCCATACTTTCTCCCCTCCATCTTCAGGAGGACATTCCCTACTCCACTCACCTCATCAGATCGCTAAACTTCCTGGGGCCTCCAATTTCTTCAGGGTTAGGTGCATCTTCTCTGACTGAATACAGACCTGGGAGTCCTCTGCTGTACTTCTGTTGGGAGCCTCATCTCAGCTGTCATATGCTGCCTGGTTGGTGATCCAGTGTCTGAGGGATCTCAGGAGTCCAGGTTAATTGAGACTGCTGGGCCTCCTACAGGGTAGCCCTTTTCAGGACAAACTTTTTATTTCCATAAAGTATTCATCCCTATATGGGAATCTGTGCTCACCAAAAATATTCAAAAAATATTAGTCATTCTTTCTTTAAGAATTGTATTTAGTAACTTAAGTCCAGGTTTAAACCCTTCAGACTCACATCTACCATTTTCTATAATCTCTATAGCAAAATCCTACACATTTCAAATTTTCTCAAGTGGGAATAAAAGTAAATTCAGTTTGGTCAAGATACAAAGTTTATATTTAGGGAATAATCTATCTTAGAGAACAATAATATTAATACTTAATTATGGCATATTTATTCTAAGTACTTTTTAGAAATATTTTTGAGTGAAAGGAATAACTTGTTAATGACAGTCACATGTCTGTTTTTTTTTTAAATAAAAAGTAAAAAATTAAAGAGCACAGAAAGCCAGGATATACTTACGAATATAAAAAAAATCAGGTGAGTAAAATATTTAAAAATCCATTAAGAGCTGTAAGAACACACAACTATCTCTGCTCTTGGTTTAGTAACCCAGAATACAATGGAAAGAACATTTGAGAACCTTTGAGAATTATCATAACACTCTGTCAATGCCATACCTTAATGCACACTATTGAAAATGCTATCATATTGATACCCTTAAGTTATTTACCCTTATGAATGAATTATTTATGGTATTAATCATCCAGCTACTATCATAAAGCATTTTAAGTATATTTGATAACTATTTTAGAAGTTTTAATTCAATGCAAAAATTAATTATACTGTGTAGAGAGGTGATATGAAAAATGGCCCCTATAATTTCATGTATTTGAATGCTTACTCACTGGAGACTGGCATTATTTGAGAAGGATTGGGAGTTGTAGTCTTGCTGGAGTAGGTGTGGTGTATTTGGAGAAGCTGTGCCACTGGAGAGAGGCTTTGAAATTTCAAAGATCAATCCAGCCCCAGTGTCATTCTTTCCCTGAGGCCTGATTCAGAGCTCAACTTAGAATTTTTAATAACTTCTCCAGCACCATGTAGCATGTGTGTACCCATGTGTCCTGCAATGATAGCAGACTAAACCTCTGAAATTTTAAGTAAACCAAAATAAGTGTCTTCTTTTTAAGAGTTGCTGTAGTCATTTTGTTTCTTCATAGGAATAGTACACAGACTATGCAAGTCAGCAAATGTGGAATGTGTATAATCTTCAGCCTGAGTGAACAGTAAGATAAAGGTGTAAAAATGAATAAAGAGAAAGGAGGAGACAAAAAGAAAGATGAAGAAAGGGAAGAAGAAAAAGTCTATAGAAATCAACACAATTACATTCAAGGATTCCTAAGTTCATTAAATTAGCAAGATTGGAAAACAGGAACCAGATAGAAATTACACTGGGGAATGTAAAATGAAATGACAAGGAGTAACATGGATGTGGTTTATTAACCTATGTGGAAGTTTGAGTCTAACTTAAGAAGTATAAGATTAATAAAAGTATTCTGCTCTATAATATTGGTTCTTATAGGTGGAGGGTAATAATTTTCATGGGTCTGTTTTGGTGTGAAAGTTTACACAGCATAGAAACATGCATTTCATATAACATGGTTCTCAAAGACAACATGTGAGACATGAAAAAAATGACTTTTTAAAATGACAAAAGAAAGATGTGATACCATTGTAATATTGTTGAACAGTGTAAAATTTGAAATAATTGTAAGGAAGGGAATTCTACAGTTTGATGTGTAACTGAGACTACGGAATATAAGTTCTCATTAGAATGAATAGCAAAATATGATGTTTTTAAACAAGTGTTCTAAAACATTTTTCCAAGTTTGTTTAGTTTTGTAATTACAGGTAAATCATTTGTTCATTAACCTTTTCTTCCTCTAAAACTTACCATACTCATCCTTCCTATCTTTCACACTCAAGCTCTCTTTTTTCATTAATTGTTATGAAAAAAATTGTTCTTTTTCAAGGTTGACAGGTGAAGACGTCCTTCTACATTTACATGATTAACATTTTAATAGTCAATGTATGCAATGTACAGAGCTATGGGTCCTGAGTTTGCTCTGCCACAGTGATCCTCCACTTGGTGGAGCAGCATGTGGGGAGATTGACTACATTTATCTCATGCGGTTTCCAGGCAGGTGTTGGGCCATAAGGAAACCCCAGGACACAGCTCTGGGATGGGGAAGTGCACTATGAGGCACAGGACAATCAGAGCTGTTTTGTAGGCCTTTGGACTACAAAATGCCAGGACCATCTGGTTCTCAGGCTCTCAGATATCCAGGTGCAGCATTGAAAATGGAGTGGAGACCCTCAGGCTTGAACTAGCCCAGGGCCAGGGGGAAAGTCAGGGAGCTCTAGTTGTACCCACCATGATGGTTACTTAGCTTGGTGGTTGGCTTGGACTTGGTGGTGGCTGTGGCTGCGAGTGCACAGAGGCCTTCTATGGTAGATTGTACATCAGTTATATAGGCAAAGGCCATCTATATGGCTCTCCACAGGGATCCAGATGAAAAGAGACAGGCCATGGTTTTAAGCCATGTATTATCATGGCCAGAAGTGGAGGCATAAACCATACTCCACTTCTCAGTGTAAACTAGACATTAAATACCTTTTAAAATTTTGAATATTTTATTTATTTACATTTCAAACATTATCCCCTTTCCTGGTTTCCCTTTCTGAAACCTCCTATCATATATCCTGTGCCCTTCTTTTGTGAGGGTACTCCACTATCTACCTATCCACTCTTGCCTCCTTGCCCTGGCATTCCCCTAAACTGGGGCATGGAGACATCCTAGATTAAAGTGTATCTTCTTCCACTGATACCTGCAAAGGCCATCATCTGATACATATGAATCTGGAACCATAGGTCACTTCAAGTGTACTCTTTGGCTGGTGGTTTAGCCCCTGGGAGCTCTGGTTGGTTAATGTTGTCGTTCTTCTTTTGGGGTTGCTAACCCTTTGGCTTCCTTAGTCCATTCTCTAACTCTTCCATTGGGGTCCCCATGATCAGTCCAATAGGTGGCTGCGAACATCTGCCTCAATATTTGTCAGGTCTGGCAGAGCCTCTTAAGAGACAGTTATATGAGTCTTCTGTCACCAAGCACTTTGTGGTCATGACAATAGTAACAGGGTTTTGTGTCTGTATATGGGATGGACCCCCAAATGAGGCAGTCTCTAGATATCCTTACTTTCAGTCTTTGCTCCACTTTGTCTCTGTATTTCCTTTAGACAGGAGCAATACTGGGCTAAAAATTTGGAGATGAGTGGGTGCCACATCTCCAAACAGAATGCCTAACCTCTGTATATGGTTTCTACAGGTTCTGTCTCCCCTTTGTGGAGCATTTCAGCTGATCTCATCCCTGTTGCTTTCCTGGCATCTGGAACTTGCTTGTGGCCACACCGAGTTTCCCATTCCCTATTGCTACAAATCCCCTCTGTTTAAATTCCTGACCCTCTGTATATCATCACTGTCTCCTCCCATACATGATCCTGCCATGCTTCTCCCGCTTTTCCTCCTACCAAATCCCTCCCATCTTCTACTTCACATGGTTATTTTTTTTCCCTTCAAAGGACTGAGGAATCCATACTTTGGTCTTCATTCTTCTTGAGCTTCAAGTGGTCTGTGAATTATATCCTGGGTATTCTGAGCTTTTGGACTAATATTCAATTATCAGTGAGTCATATCACGTGAGTTCTTATATTACCTCACTCAGGATGATATTTTCTAGTTCCATCCATTTGCCTATAAATTTCATGAAGTCATTGCTTTTGATAGCTGAGTAGTCCTCCATTTTGTAAATGTGCAATATTTTCTATATCCATTCCTCTGTTGAAGGACATCTGGGTTCTTTCCAGCTTCTGGCTATTATAAAGAAGACTGCTAATAACATAGTGGAGAATGTGTCCTTGCTATATATTGGAGCGTTTTTTTCTGTATGTGCCCAGAAGTGGTATAGCTAGGCCATCAGGCAGTACTGTGTTCAGTTTTCTGAGGAATCTCCAGACTGATTTCCAGAGTGGTAGTACCAGCTTGCAATCCCACCAACAATGGAGGAGTGTTCATCTTTTCCCATATCCTCATCAGCATATGCTGTCACCTCAGGTTTTGATCTTAGCCAAAGATCAAATCTGGTGTAGGGTGGAATCTCAGGGTTGTTTTGATTGGCAATTCCCTGATGACTAAGGGTGTTGAACATTTCTTTATGTGCTTCTCAGCCATTAAGATTCCTCAGTTGAGAATTCTTTGTTTAGCGATGTACCCCATTTTTAATATGGGTATTTGATTCTGTGGAGTCTAGCTTCTTGAATTATTTGTATACAATGGATATTAGCCCTCTATTGGATATAGGATTGGTAGAGGGTTTTTCCCAATCTGTTGATTGCTGTTTTGTCCTTTTGACAGTATCCTTTGCCTTACAGAAGCTTTGCAATTTTCTGAGGTCTAATTTTTCTTTTGCTTATCTTAGAGAATAGTCATTGGTGTTTTGTTCAGTTAATTTTCCCCAGTGTCCATGTGTTCAAGGCTCTTCCTCAATTTCTCATCTATTATTTTCACTGTATCTGGTTTTATGTTGTGTGTGTGGGGTCTTTGATCTACTTGGACTTGAGCTTTGTACAAGGAGATAAGAATGGATCAAATTGTATTCTTCTACATACTGACCTCCAGTTGAACCAGCACCATTTGTTGAAAATGCTGTCTTTTTTTCTGCTGAATGATATTTGTCAAAGCTCCTTTGTCAAAGATCAAGTGACTATCAGTGTGTGAGTTCATTTCTGTGACTTCAATTCCATTCAATTGATTTATCCTTCTGTCCCTGGACTAATACCATCCACTATTTATTGCTATGCTCTGTAGTACAGCTTGAGGTCAGGGATGGTGATTTCCCCAGATGTTCTTTTATTTTTGAGGATAGTTTTCACTATCGTGGGTTTCTTGTTATTCCAAATGAATTTGAAAATCAATTTTTCTAACTCTCTGAAAAATCGAGTTGGAATTTTGATGACTGCTTTGAATCTGTAGTTTGCTTTAGGCATGGTGACCATTTTTTATTGTATTAATCCAGCCAAACCATGAGCATGGGAAATACTTCCATCTGTAAAGATCTTCAATTTCTTTCCTCAAAGCCTTGAAGATCTTGTCATACTTATCTTTCCCTGCTTGGTTAGAGTCACAACAAGGTATTTTATGTTATCTGTGACTATAGTGAAGGGTGTCATTTCCCTAATTTCTTTCTCAGTCTGTTTATTCTTTGAGTAGAAAAAGGCTACTGATTTGTTTGAATTAATTTTATATTCAGCCACTTTGCTGAAGATATTTTCAGGTTTAGTTCTCTGGTGGAAATTTTGGTGTTATTTATATAAGCTATCATACCATCTGGAAATAGTGATATTTATACTTTTTTCTTTCCAATTTGTATCCCTTTGACCACCTTTTATTTTCTAATTCCTCTGGCTAGGACTACTATTACTATGTTGTCTAAGTAGAGAAAGAGTGGACAGCCTTATCTAGTCCCTGATTTAGTGGGATTGCTTCAAATTTCTCTCCATTTAGTTTGATGTTGACTACTAGTTTGCTTTCACTATGTTTAGGTGTGGGCCTTGAATTCCCAGAAATGAACCCATACACCTACTGCCACTTGCTCTTTGTCAAAGAAGCCAAAACAATCCAGTGGAAAAAAGACAGCATTCCTCAAACATTGCTGGTTCAATTGGCAGTCTGCTTGTTGAAGAATGCAAATTGATCTATTCTTATTTACTTATACAAAGTTCAAGTCCAAGTGGATGAAAGCCATCCACATAAAACAAGATATGGTAAATCTAGTAGAAGAGAAATTGGGAATGAACCTCAAACACACTGGCACAGGGAAAAAAAAACTCCTGAACAAAATACTAATGGCTCATGCTCTAAGATCAACAATTGACAAATGGGTCTGCATAAAATTGCAATGCTTTTGTAAAGCAAAGGACACTAGCAATAGGACAAAATGGCAACCTACAAATTGGAAAAAGACCTGTACCAACCTAACATCCAGTAGAGGGCTAATGTCCAATATATTCAAAGTATTCAAGAAGTTAGACTCCAGAGAACCATATAACCCAATTAAAAATGGGGTATAGGAGGAGGACAACCCATTAGGAGGACTAGCAGTTTTAATTAACCTGGACCCCCAAGATCTCTGACACTGGATCAGGAATCAGGCAGTATACACCAGCTGAGATGAGGCCGCCAATACATATACAGCAGAGGACTACCAAGTCTGGGTTCAGTCAGAGAAGATGCACCTAACCTTCAAGAAAATGGAGGCCCCAGGAAGTTTAGAGGGCTGATGGAGTGGATGGGGTGGATGGGGTGGAAATATCCTTGTGAAGATGGGGACGATGGAGAGGAGCAGGTAGGAGATATGGAATGGGGAATAGATGGGCAAGAATGGGAGGGGAATAAAATCTAGAATATTAAAAACATTTAAATTTAAAAAAATTAAAAATAGGGTACCAAGCTAAACAATAAATGCTCACCTGAGGAATCTCAAATGGCCAAGAAGCAGCAAAAGAAATGTTCAACATCCTTAGTCATAGGGAAATACAAATAAAAACAATTCCACCTCAAACCAGTCAGAATGGCTAAGATAAAAAATTTAGGAGACAGGATATGCTGGCAAAGATGTAGAGAAAGAGGAATACTCATCTATTGTTGGTGGGATTGCAGTCTGTTGCAACCACTCTGGAAATCATTATAGCAGTTTCTCAGAAAATTTGACATAGTACTACCTGAGAAACCAGCTATACCACCACTGGGCATATACCCAAAAGATGCTCCAAAATATAGCCAGGACACATGCTCCACAATGTTTATAGCAGCCTTATTTTTAATACCCAGGAGCTGAAAAGAAGCCAGATGTCCCTCAACAGATGAATGGATACAGAAAATGTGGAACATTTATGCAATGGAATACTACTTGGCTATTAAATACAATGACTTCTTGAAATTCACAAGCAAATGGATGGAACTAGAAACTTTCATCCTGAGTGAGGTAACCCAGTAACAAAAGACTACATATGGTATGTACTCACTGATAAGTGGATATTAGCCCCCCCCCAAAAAAAATAGTGGGAGAGAATACCCACATAATACCCACGACAGAACTCACAGATCATATGAAACCCAGGAAAATGGAAGACCTAAGCATGAATGCTTCAGTCCTACTGAGAGTGGAGAAAAAATATAAGGGGTGTAGATTGAGGAGAAATCTGGGAGGGGGAAAGGAGAGGGAGGTGTGAAGATCAGGCAATTGAAAGGAAGTGTATATCTATGGGTGATAGGGTACGGGGTATAGCTCCTGGAAAATCCCAGATAACAGGGACCCAAGAGATTCACAGGCCCCAACAGAAATGACATTAGATCAAATACCCTATAAAGGTGAGAGAGAACCTATAGAGACCATTATCTACTGGATAGACAAGGCAACTGTTTGAGGGATGGGCACCCATCTCAAAAATATTAATCCACCATTACTCCTGTCAAAAGGAAATGCAGGGACAAAAAGTGGAGCAGAGACTAAAGGAACAGCCATCCAGAGACTGCCCCACCTTGGGGCATCATGTCTGCAGACATCAAACTTAGATGTTATTCCTGTTTTCTAGAACAGGTTGCTGAAAGTACTGGTATAGCTATCCCGAGAGGCTGTGCCAGAGCCTGACCAATACAGATGTAGATGGATGCAGCCATCCATCGAACTGAGAGTGAAGACCTCAGTGGAAAACTTAAGGAAAGGACTGAAGGAGCTGGGTTAGAAAACCCATAGGAAGAAAAACAATATTAAAGAAACAGACCCCCCCGCACACTGCCAAGGCTCCCATGGATTATACATCAACCAAAAAGTACACATGGAGGGACTCATGACTCCACCTGTCTATGTAGCAGATTACTACCTTCTGTGGCATGAATGGGAAGGCAACCCCTTGGTTCTGTGTTAACTCCATGACCCAGGGTAGGGGAATGCTAGGGTGCTGAGGCAGGAGGTGTTGGGTTGGTGGGGGAGCACCCTATTAAAAGCTTAGGGGTGGGGCAGTGGAGAGAGGGTTTAACTGGGAAGTCGGATAATATTTGAAATGTAGCTAGATGAAATAACCAATAAAAATTTAAAAGACTGACAAAATATAAATTCATAATATGTTTCCTATGTGAAGGGATATTTAGTTTAAACAGAGACAGCATTGCTTTAGTGGAGTCATTTTCAGAACTTAGTTTATTTTCCTAAGATCATTTACTTGTTTGTGGTTTAAAACGAAGTGGGAAGTTTCTGTCCCAATGAAAAACCCGGATTCTCCCAGGGGCTTCCCCGAGAGCTTTAAGTTCTGGAGGATGTTAATTCACATGCATTATGACTTGATCATGACCTAATTGACCAAGCAGCTCTTTTTTGTAAGTAAGAGTAGAGTTTGTCTTTAGTGATAAATTGTTTTAGAAGATACAACGGATTTCAAGTTTGAGTACATGTCTGAATGCCTAAATACAATACAAAACATCCTATTTAGCAGAGTTGTGTTGCAAACTGAACCAATAATTTCTAAGAAGCAAAATGGAAAAGGATGAAGAATTATTCACATATTTTGGAAATAACTTTCAAGTTTATTTTAATGTTTTTGATGAGATAGGTTAAGTAAAGTAGAAAGTTAACTTTTAGTGAGACTTGATAGGATTTTTTGACTCAATTTTTTAATTTGATTGCTGACATAGTTATTGAATCTTACCATGTTAATTTTACTGGCCATATATTTAAAGTAATTTCCACTGTGCAGGTTACTTAAATGCAGTATCTTTCATTCAATATGCCAAATGCTATCTTCTTTTATTTTTATGAAATTAATTTTCAGATTTAACAGTAGACAATGAAGACATACTATGAAAAAGCATGCAGTGTACTGGTATGGAATTAAAACATTAAATGATGATTTATCTATTAGATAATGATCTGGTAGGGTATATTATACACCTATTTGAACCACAATTTCTTTTTTATAAGACAACATTACAATATATATTCCATAAGTTATTATGTAAATCAAATAAGAGAAATGTTCACATCATTTGTAACCTATGACCATTGCTCCTTATCATGTACATACTTTTACTAAAATTTTCAACTTGGTTTTAATATTTCCAATATTATTGCCATGGATTGGATTATGAAGATTGAGGAACTTATTTTAATGTACATTTTTGTTTGAGATTATTACACTCACTTTGCATTTACATAAAATTATATTAGAATATTTGTAGTATTATTATACAAAATTTCTACTACTTTTAAGTGTAACTGAAGAGAGATATTTATTCAAATTTAATATTGGAAAAAATAGCAAGCTTTTGTATTTTCCTTGTCATATCTAAAGTTCTAACAGTAACCCATACAATGAATCAAAAAAAGCTTATTAGAAACAAAATTTATATTAATTCAGATACCATATTCTATTTTTCCAATCTATATCAAAACTATATTTACTAAAAAATTTATTTGCCAAAGTATTAGGATAATTTATAAAAGCATTTTTATTGTACTAATACATTCCCAGGCCAGAAAACTAGTTATAAAAATAAACATTTTTCTTAAACAATAATGAAAAGAGTCATTTTCTTTAATATCAAAGGAAGAGATTATGATATATACATTTTTCCTCTTTATCTTTCACTAATTGTTCAATGTATCATTTGAGCAGTACCTAAACATTTTTAACATGCAGTTGCATAAATAAAATATTGGACTTATAGTTTATACATATACATCTTGAAAATTATTAAAATGTTTATTTAGGTAAGCACATCTTAATGGATCCATAAAATACTCTTCAGTTATCTATGTTTATGTGGTAAACAGAGTCAAATGTGACCACATTAATCATATTTAGAATTTTCTAAGCTCACATGAAGGCTAAGTCCATGAGGCATTTCTGAGAATCTAACATCAGCATTTAGACTTAGTGCAATTTTCAGTCCTCTACAATTGTTTTGTCTAAGACCTTAGAGTACAAATAAAATAAAAAAAATTCAAGGTAGTGTTACATTCCTTTGGTGAATAGAAATTATGATAAATTATGCTGTATTTGTTTAGTATACTATAGTTTTGAAACATCATTTCCATTATTAATTAATTTTACTCTGCTCATCTTTGATTACTTCTTTTTGTCCCATGTCAGTAAACATGTCTGAATGAACTCCATTACCAATCTTGACAGACAATGTGAAGGGATATAAGTGAGAAAACAGAAAATTATGAAATGAATTTTTCTAAGTCCATACATTTATATTTTATAGATTTGTGTAATTAACTTATGAGACAGTTTTATAGGTTAATTATTTAAATAATTATCAAAATAAAACCATATTTTAAAATATTCCCACATATTCTTATATTTAATATTTAAATTATCATGTTTACACAAACTAATTTTAGTTATATTGTTATATTTTACTCTAAAATTATCTATGAAATGTTAAATATTTTTTGTTCTGTAGGCACATATTTACAAACCTAATCTATATATTAGAAGAAAAGATAGACTTTGAAGATCTTCCGGGACTGTGTAATTATATAATTTCCTTCTTACGGTAAAATTACTTAAGTCAATTTTTCCTCTTATTGCTTTTAATGACCAATTTAATTTGACAATTTTAGCATGCTTCATATTATTAATGCATATGTTTACATGATTGAATATCTTCTGCACTCTTATGTATGTACTTTTAGCATTTTATAAATATTTGGCTTCTGATGTGGATAAGATAAAAGTCACTGTGCAGAAATCACCCCATGAGTATTTAACAGGTTTGGTAAATGTGATTGGTGAGATTTACAGTAGAGACATAAGTGATTTTAAAACTACATTTTTTTAAAAATTACCATTAATTTTTTCATTAAAATTTACCAGTGATAGAAGTAAAGATTCTCATATTGAAATTGTGAAACATTAAGGAAGTGTTTCATGTACTTACAGCTAAAGGAGAACTGCTATACAAGTGTGTACCTTTTGTTATTGCAATTTGAAAGTGAAGTGAATTCCACCTATATTCATGAGTGTTTGAAAATACAAATTGGTGAATAAACAAGACCTGGCAATGGTTTTATGGATGGAAATGCTGAAATGGAAGGGGAAGGTAATTTTCATGGGACCCTACCCTAAAGAGATCCCAGGTAATTAATAAATTGCTGGAAGAAGGAAAATTAACTTCTCCCAGGAATAAGACAGTTACAGGTTGTCCAATGCAGAGTGATCAACCCCGAAAGCATATAGATGCACACAAAATGGACCCAGAGGTTGTGTTTTCATAATTGTGCTTGCTACTCTAGTTGCTAGATACTTTAGAAACTTTATAAATATATCTAATAAATAAGTGTAATTATCTTTTTCTTTTACTTCATATAGTGAAATCTGGCAACTTTCATCAAACTACTTATTATTGTCCACCTCATTACCAAGGAGGTCATGATGCCCTAAGAATCAAACATAAACAGCTTTGTAGGAACTTTCCTCGGAAATACATAAATCAAAACCAAAATGGAAATGATCACATCAGCTGTAGATGTTGACAAGATTCCGTTAGAGAACATGACTGAAGCCACGATGTTTATACTCTTGGGCTTCACTGATGACTTTGAATTGCAAGTTTTCCTATTTTTACTGTTTCTTGCTATTTATCTCTTCACTCTGATAGGAAATTTTGGACTGGTTATTTTGGTCATTGGGGATTGTCGGCTACACAACCCCATGTACTATTTCCTAAGTGTTTTGTCTTTCCTGGATGCCTGTTATTCTACAGTTGTTACCCCCAAAATGTTGGTCAACTTTCTAAATGAAAATAAGTCCATTTCGTTCCTTGCATGTGCAACACAGATGCTTCTCTTTGTTACTTTAGGAACCACAGAATGCTTTCTGCTGGCAGCAATGGCATATGACAGATATGTAGCCATCTACAACCCACTTCTGTACACAGTAACCATGTCACCCAGTGTATATCTGCCACTCATCATTGCCTCCTATGCTGGTGGGGTTATGCATGGTGCTATACACACAGTAGCCACTTTCAGTCTGTCCTTCTGTGGATCCAATGAAATAAGGCATGTCTTCTGTGACATCCCGGCATTGCTTGCTCTTTCTTGTTCTGATACACACACAAATGAGCTTCTACTCTTGTACTTGGTGGGTTTGATTGAGATTGTCACCATCCTGATTGTTCTGGTCTCTTATGGATTCATCCTCTTTGCCATTCTCAACATGCATTCTACTGAGGGAAGGAGGAAAGTGTTCTCTACATGTGGCTCTCATCTCACTGGAGTCTCTATTTACCATGGTACTATCCTTTTCAGTTATATGAGGCCTAGTTCCAGCTATGCTTCAAGTCATGACATGGTAGTTTCAATATTTTACACAATTGTGATACCCATGCTGAATCCTATCATCTACAGTTTGAGGAATAAAGATGTAAAAGAGGCAATGAAGAAATTGTGGAGAAATGTGGTTCATAATTAATATCTGTTTGTAGCATATAACAAAAATATTATGTTGTTAATCTCAATATACATGAAATATACATGGTGACAAGTTACAAATATGCCATGATTTAATTAGTAGTGTCTTTTATGGTCATGATTACATTAAAAGCATCATATTTTCTCAGGTAGCATTTTTAAATAATGGATATTTTTCTCCTGTATATCAAATTACTTTTAACTGATTTATAACTATTTTATATAAAGTTGTTCCTAGGCACCATTATATGATTTTTTTGGTTTGTTTCTACTAAGTAGAGACTGTATACTCTACTTAATATTTGATTAAGAGCATTTGATTAAGTGATTGTCATGTAACTTGTGGTAAACTCTTAACGTGCATTATGTAATGTAGTACCCACTCAAGATTCTTTATGGAGAAATTCTCATAGAAGACTTTTTCTCAGAAAATTCCTCACAGAATCTTATCTATTTAAGCTGTGACATGCAATTTGTGCTCCTGAGTTTATCATTGCACCTAATTTTTTTCCTGCTAAGATGTTATTTCCTTGACAGTAATATGAATTGATTAGATCCATTATAAACCTACTATACCACAGTCATAATATTTGTTGATGATTCTTGTTACTTGTGTTCTTAAAATAAAAAACTCATAAAATGTAAAAAGACATATATACAGACATACACATATACACAAGCACATAATGCACATATGTGTGTATACATATATGCATGTATATATACAGATACATGTGTGTACACACACACACATATTTCTATATGATGTATATGTATATATGCAGGTATATTTATGTCTGTGTACATAGGCTTCAATGAGATTTGATATGGTGGATTTCTGTCTGGGACCATTGTGGTCCTTGATATTGCTGAGTTGCTAGACTTGTTTTCACTGTCTTTTTGTCTATCTATGAGATAGAGTCATGTATTCTCATTCAGGAAACCATAAGTCCATGTAAAAACTACACATAAGGAAACAAATAAAATATATTGTTACATTCACCTAGTTCTTTATTTTTTTTTTTACTTATTTTAATTTTATTCTACCATAGACCTGGGAAGTGAGAGACTCTCAGGACTCAAAGGAGGGGACCCTAGATGAAATGTCCTACAGCAGAGAGAGGGAATTTATTGAACCCACCTCCAGCAGAAAGACAGCATCAAGTAAGGGTTGGGGTTGCAAACCCACAGTCAATGCTCTGACCCATACTTCTTCCTGTCTGAAAGAACTGCAGGGATAGAAATGGAAAAGAGCCTGAGGAAAAGATGATGCAGTTCAAGTGGGATCCAGCTCAAGGGGAGGCCCCAAGACCTGAAACTATTACTGAGGGTATGGAGTGTTCATAAAAAGGTACCTATCATGACTGACCTCCAAAAGACCCAGCAAGCAGTTAAAAAGTCAGATGCAGATATGTGTGCCCAACCAATGAACAGAAGCTGCTGGACCCTTCTGGTTGAATTAGGGAAAAACTGTAGGAAGTTGAGGAGGAGGGCAACCCTATCGGAGGACCAATTAACCTGGACCCCTGAGATCTCTCAGACACTGGATCAGGAACCAGGAAGCATACACCAGCTGAGATGAGGCGTCAAACACATCTATAGCACTGGTCTCCTGGGTCTGGGTTCAGTCAGAGAAGATATACCTAACCCTCAAGGGGCTAGAGGCCACAGGAAGTTTAGAGGTCTTGTGGGCTGGGTGGGGTAGGGTCATCCTTATAGACATGAGTTGGGGGCAGGGAGGAGGTATGGGATGTAGAACAATTGGGAGTCTGGAGCTGGAGAGGAGTATCATATGGAGTATAAAAATAGGTGGAGAAGAGAGCTTACTACCCAGGAGTGCAGACATCCTGAGATCACAGGACAGACTGCCACCTCTGCACACCTCTGCCCACATCCCTGGGCCAAGGGGAAACTTTAAAGTGCCTCTGGACACAGGGATAGGAACAGACAGCTGCCGGCCCCTGCAGTTGTGGTCTGTGCCCAGGACTGAACTGAACCAGCCAAACAGTTCCCTGCACCCAAATCCCATGAGGGAGAGAGCAGGACCCTCAGAAGTATGGATAACCCTGAGAAGTCACAGAATACCCTCTGCCCACAGTCCAGACCCAAGAGAGAATTGCACAATGCCAACTGGGCCTGCTGGGTGCAAGGACCCTTTGATTCCCGTCCTCACCTAGAGCTGGAAGACAGTCTCCAGGAGTGCATACACACCTGAAATCGGAACACCTGTTCTCAAGAAAGACTGAAAAAAACAGGAAAACAGTTCCACACGAGAACTGACACAGAGGTCTACAGCAGGGTCTCAGAAACAGCAAGAAAAGCAAACACCCAATGGCGAGAAGCAAGTACAGGAACATAAGCAACAGAAACCAAGAGTATTTGGCATCATCAGAGCCCATTTGTCACACCAAAGAAAATACTGGATATCCAAACACACCAGAAAAGCAAGATTTAGATTTAAAATCACATTTTTTGATAATGGTGGTGGACTTTAAGTAAGACATAAAGAACTCCATTAAAGAAATGCAGGGAAACACAAATAAACAAATAAAAGCCCTTAGAGAGGAAACACAAAAATCCCTGAAAGAATAACAGGAAAACACAACCTCTCTATTGCCTGCCAAGGGTATTCTTGTTCCCCTTTTAAAGAAGGAGTGAAGCATTCACATTTTGATTATCCGTCTTGAGTTTCATTTGTTAGGATGCAGAGATGGATCAGTGGTTAAGAGCATTGACTGTTCTTCCAAATTACCCAGTTTCAGTTCTCAGCATCCATGTGGCAGCTCACAACTGCCTGTATCTCCAGTTCCAGGGGAACTGACATACTCACGTCGAAGCACAGGGAAAGTGTTTCTTACATTTATTCATTCATGTATGTGTCTCTCTCTCTCCTCTCTCTCTCTCTCTCCCACTCTCTCTCTCTTTGTGTGTGTGTGTGTGTGTGTGTGTGTGTGTGTGTGTGTGTGTGTGTGTATGTGTGTTTGTGCAAAATACTGTGGGGAAGGCGGGTGGGACTGTGGCAGTCCCAAGATGGACTGTAGCTTTTAGTCTGTTTCGACTAGCACCTGACTTCCCTCACACACATGAAACTAGCCAAGCCCATTGTGAGAGCTGTGCAGGTGCACCATGAGGCAAGATCAGGCCATGTGAAGTGGACCTATGAACTGAGATTACACAGTCTGGACTGAGGAGGTGGAGTTGAGGGAGGATATAAGGGAGTGTGCTCGGGGGCTGAGGAGAGAGAGAGAAGAAAAGAAAGGAAAAATTCCTGCTTGCATGCTGAAAGGCTCCTGAATAAACTGCTTTGAGAAGAACACTGTGTCCTCGCTCTTTTCTGCGGGACGGAGACAGAAGCAACAAAATACAGGTTTGAATAACATGGAATATGAATGGAATTGGACAGAGAACAGCTTGGGTGAGGGGTGTCTCATACCTCCTTTTTTGAATTTTATTTTTCTTGGGTATTTTATGTATTTACAATTCATATGTTATCACCTTTCGCTCCTCTCCTGTAACCCCCTCCTCATGCTTCTGTGGGGATGCTCCCAGTTCTACAAAACCACTCCAACTTCAATGTCCTGGCATTGCCCTACATTGGGGAAACAAGCCTTCACAGATCCAAGAGCTTTTCCTTCTATTGACGCTGGACAAAGCCATCCTCTACTTCATGTGTGGCTGAAGTCATCAGTATCTCTATACATACTCATTGGTTGGTGGTTTATTAACTGAGACCTCTGGTGGGGTGTGGTTGGTTGATATTGTTGTTCTGCCTATGGTGTTACAAACTCTTGAGCTCCTTCAGTCTTTCCTTTAATTCCTCCATTGAGGTCCCCTTATTCAGTCCAATGGTTATCTGCAACCTTCTCATCTATATCAGTAGGGCTCTGACAGAGCCTCTCAGGCAATATCCATATCTAGTTCTTTTCATCAAGCACTTCTTGGCATCATCAATAGTGACTGGGTTTGGTGACTGCATATGAGATAGATTCCCAGATGAGGCAGTCTCTGTATGATCTTTTCTTTAGTCCCTGCTCCACTCTTCGTTCCTGTATTTTCTCCCATGAATATTTTATTCTCCCTTCTGAGAAGGAATGAAGCATCCACATTTTGGTCTTCTTTCTTGTTGAGCATCATATGATCTGTGAATTTTTTCTTAGTTATTCCAAGCTTTTTGACTAAAATCCACTTATCAGTGAGTGCATACCATTTGTTTTCTTTTGTGACTGTGTTACCTCACTCAGGATATTTTCTAGTTCTGTCCATTTGTCTGAACCCAGATGCTCTTCAACAGAAGTGTGGATATAGAAAATGTGGTACATTTATACAATGGAGTACTACTTAGCTATTAAAAACAATGACTACATTAAATTCTTAGGCAAATAGATGGAACTCTTCTCTTCTTCTACCATTGATATCACTGAAATATGCTAGATTGATCAGCACCTGGCCTTTTTCTCTAACAAGCACATTATTCACTTATACATCTCATAAGGCTACACTGTTCCTTTTGTTTGGTTGTTTTTCACAGATCTATAATTGTCTTAATGTTTAAAAATTATTCCTTCTGTTTCCTGAGATTATAATATAATTAGATCTCCTTTTTTAGGTTCTTCCAAACACATTCTCCTACAACATCCCTCTTTACTATCATTCAAATTAAGTTTGTCTAGTTAGAAGCCTGTTTCTACACACAACATCCAAACACACACACACACACACACACACACAGTGAGAAAGCAAGAGACAGAGAAAAACACAGAGTACTAGTCTTTTTAAGAGCTTAGTTTGAAATGTTACTTTGAGACTTATGAAAATGATTATCTGATAACAGTGGTTTCTTGTTTCACTTGATCAGTCACATAGAGAAAACCTATTCATTTCCATTATCAAATAAAGTTTTCATGATAAAAAAAATAATACTGGACTACTTGACCCAGTCCAAGAAAGACAAATGTGTTCTGTTTTCTCTGTCATGTGAGTCCTTGTTAGGCATGTTTAAAACAGAGGCCCTGAAATTCATAAAACTAGGGAAAGGTGAATGAGGAGGAGTTCATTAAGAGAAATGGATATAAAAGAATGGAGGTACAATTAAATTCAAGAGGGAATTTGACAGAACAGGGAAGTCAATAGTCATGGAGAGTGGTGTGTGTATATCAAAATATCAGTACAGAAACCCAAAAACTAACACTTAATGATAAAGATCCTGCTTGGCTAAATGATGTTGCTCCTAGAACTATAGGTTATTAGTGTAAGGAGTGAGATACATCCATAAAAGTCATTGGTGATAGAGCCATTAGTTTTGGAGTCAAAATGTTCCAAAAAAAAGTAATGGCTCTTACCATTCCTCTTAAAGCCCATAGTGTAACTGTTATATACTTAATTAACTCTTCTCTGATTCAACTTAATGTAAGAAAGACTAACTATATACTCGTCAATACTGGATTACTGGTTTCTGAAAGATTCTGGGGGAGTGAGAGTCATCTCCAGGTATGTATGATACTTTGGCCCACTAAGTTCCAAAATCACTGAGAGTATTTTGTTTAATCTCAGTACATTCTCAAGCAGAACACATGGATTTCTCACATTGTAAAAGACAATAAGTAACTTCCCTGTTACAGGTATATTAGAAGGTCATATGTTTAATTTAAAATATTCCACCTCTTTGTAAACTCATAAACTTCTCCCATGAAAATTAAATTTAATCTATTCCGTTAGGTTCAAATAGTCTTCATTCCAATTGGGGTGGATATGGAGGGGAACACCCTTAGAGAAGAAGGGGAGGGGAGTGGGATAGAGGATTTATGTCCGAGAAACCGGGAAAAGAAATAACATTTGAAATGTAAATAAAAATTATTCAATTAAAAAAAGCTTATTTAAATCATATAGAAGTGAGACATAAGACACAATTTCACCTAAAATGATATTTTCTCCAAAAGTATTCTAATTAAGTCAAACATGTTATATGCTTCTAAAGTGAAATGATAAGTTAGGCTAGTGTCAAGGAAGAAAACCAGAATGCAGAAATGTCTAACAAGTGAGTCTAATACCCAGTTGACAGACAACATAATAGTTTGGAAAAAGAGTTGGTATTTTGTCTAGTAGGTCCTACTAGAGATGATTGTGTCTTCCCACACTCTGCTAATCCTTCCTTTTGTTTGTCTGAGAAGCTGAGATACTGAGCAGAATATATATATATATATATATATATATATATATATATGTATATATATATATAATCAACTCTTATGCATTAAATTACCATACTACAACATTCCTGGGCCCAGACTACTGCATCATACTGATGAGTGGATAGTCTTCAAACTTAGGAGTTGCTCTGAATTTTTTGGTATCTACTTAGTATTTTCACAGTACTTGCTTAGTAGCTTTAGCTCTATAACTGTTTATTTACTCCACTCTTAAGCGTACTATAACAAGAGCATTATGCAGGCCTTTCATTCTGTAACAATAGCTATAAGAGTGGATGTGTTGATATCATATAAAACTATTGTTATAAAATGATAGAAGTTCTTTAATAACTTTAACTCATGCTAGGCACACAATATTAGTTAATGCTAGGCAACAAATTTGCCTGAAAGTTATTTATTCAGGCTGGAAGACAAAGACAGTAATCATAACTGTGGACCGTGAGATTTACAGCTCTTAACTGGGACTTACAGATCCAGATAGGGCCTTTTAATTTGGCGATGGAGTTCTGTTGAAAAAACTAATATTGTGCAGCATGTGGAAAGGAGGTTTAATGATAGTGTTTCCCTGTGTTATCTTTGCTTCCCTGAAACTCATTCTGTTGACCAGGTGGCCTAGAACACAGAGATTGATCTGTCACTGCCTTCTGAGTTCTATGATTAAACTAGAACTGCTAAAATTTATGTATTGATGGATTAGAAAATAAATTTTTCCTTATGGTAAGGTCAAGCAAAATGACCTTCTGGTACTTCTTAATGAATTAGTTCCCAGCTAATAAAAATAATGTAATAATCATTGAGCTAATTTTCAAAATATAATTGAAACAGCACAAGAGAGCATTGTTCTAATATAGGCAGAGGCTGAATCTAGGGGACTGTAAAAAGTAGGTACTAGCACAAACAGGTGACATGGCAGATAGAAGAGCCACAATGCTGCTTCATATCTCAATGTACCTTGCTTGCTATCTAAAATTAATGCTGAGATTTTTTTCTTGACCTTAGTAGAGTTTTATTGCAACCAATTCCTACCCTTTATCTCTTAAACCTCCCCCTGAAAGATGCCTACAATATCACAGTTTTTCTGTGCCCTTGTGGCTTTTATAATACCATCTGACTCTTTTTCTCTCATTTCCTGTTGATCGAACCTCATTTCCTGAGCTCAGTTTATCATTGCCTAATGCCAAGTTTTCAGGCCTAACTGAAAAACCTTGGTATCGGCTGCTGAGTCTCCTCAGGCCATTAGTGCTGACTCCAATGACAGTGGAGACAACACACTAAGCACTGTGATCTTTTTCAGGTCCACTCTGATTTCAAAGGAATACCTTGAATGTAGGCTGCCAAAACTGTTTTTGAGTCCCCAATCCCATCCATGAGAACAATGAATGACAACCATACCTTCAGGATTCATCTTAGGAAACCTCTAGTCTACCCCCTTGGCATCAGACTTTAAGGGTCCCAAATTTATTCACTTTTGCAACTATATAAGGCCTGATTATCCCTTAGACAACTGAAGCAAATGTCCCCCTATAAGACTATTATGTATATTTTCTATACCTCAACATTTGTATGTATGTTAGGCATGGTTAAACAATATGTAAAATTCAAGTAAAAAAGTCTCAACTTAAAATTTATATCAAAAGTTTGATAGTTAAAAATATCTATATTCAGGTAATCTTAAAGGAATCATGTGATATATAAGCCTGTTGGGAACTAAGCAACTTGTGCCTTGCTACCATATTTGTTGCTGTTCCTGACTGGGATGGAGGCAGCCACATGGCTGTCATCAATTTTTTCTAGGGTTGGAGGGACTGGATGCCATGTGACTTCACTGACATCTTGATTAAAGGTGACAACATGGTATAAACTAAACACAGAGATAACAATAAGTGTCCAGAATATTTTAAATTGTGATGGAATTTTGTGGGGTAATCTTTTTTTCCTTTTTTATTGGATATTTTTTATTTACATTTCAAACTCAATCCCCTTTCTGGTTTCCCATCCATAAACCCCCTATCTCCCCTCCTCCTTCTTCTATGAGGGGATCCATAAACCCCTATCCGATCCATCACCCACTCATCTATCCCTTCCCACACCCTGCACTGACATTCCCCTACACCGGGCCATCGAGCCTTGGCAGAATCAAGGGCTTCTCCTCCCATTGTGCCCAACAAGGCCATCCTCTGCCCCATGTTCAGCTAGAGGCCTGGATTTGTCCATGTGTATTCTTTGTGTAGTGGTTTATTCCTTGGGATTTTTGATTGATTAATTTTGTTGTTCTTATGTGGTTGAAAACCCTTTCAGCTCCTTTATTCCTTTCCCTAATCCCTCCTATAGGGACCCCATTCTCAGTTCTTGGTTGGCTGCAAGCATCTGCCTCTGTATTTGTCATCCTCTGAAAAAGCCTCTCAGGGGACAGCTATATCAGGCTCCTGTCAGCATGAACTTTTGGCATCAGAAATATTGTCTGGGTGTGGTGGCTGTATGTATATGGGCTGGATCCCCAGGTGGGGCAGACTCTGGATAGCCTTTCCTTCAGTTTCTGATCCTTGATTCTTTTCCTGAGACTAAAATAATAGGTGAAAAATCATTTTAAAAAGACTTAATAAAATTAGAATTTAAAAGCAACATCTCATCACAGTCAGTAAAGAATTCCAATACATAACCAAATCTTACTACCTCCAAACAAATTCTACCCACGCAGTTGAGACTGAAGCAGTCTCAGAGACCAGGATCCTAATTGGATCTACATTACCTAGTGGAGCATTTTAGCTAGGGGTCAATATAACTTTCCTTTTGTCTAGTGTCTGTAAGGCTGCTCTAAAAGCAGGAAAATACAAAAAAGAAAATCCAAGGATGCACCAGAACAAATTTAAAAATCTATCTCAATTACTAGACTGCCTTACAATGTCTCTCCTACAATATATCTAACTTAATACTGGGACTCCAGATGGGAACCAACTCTTTATATCTTACTTTTTTGCCCATTTGCTCAAAATTTCCCTACCACTAGAGCTAAACTTAAATACCTAGAGAGGGGATGTTTGACTCCACAGGGAGAATTCTTAGCAATGGCATTCAAGGTATACTATGCAAGAGATGAGGAAGTTCATGAATAAAAATGCCTAAGGATCCTTAAACTCCTTGACCTAGCCATACTAACTGTCTAGGCTCCCTCGTTTCTAACAGTTCAATGATCTCTGAATCCATGTTTTAAATTTATTGAAGCGGGTCACCGAGCCCATGTGTGCCAAGTCCCTCACAAAAGCCCTCAACCATATCAAGATGTCATCAAAGGGGACAATGATTATTGGACACACCCACATCCTTCAGAGAATCAGAATATGAGACCTGATCACATTTCAGCTAACCTCTTAAGTTTGACCATGAGTGACTGAGAGGGTCCAGCTTTCCTTGACCTGACCACTACCATCTCCAGCAAGGAGCCACAGATAGTAATAATGGTATTGGGGTGATCCATGTCCTTCTGTGTGCAAACTAAGACCACTTACTCCATCCTGATGGAATTATGGGGACCCACATCTCCTTTTATTCCCACTATGGTTATAGTGTGGATACAGCCTTACCAACCTCAGGAAACCCCAGCAATAGGTTGGATTTTTGGAGTTATTTATCCCTCTTACCTAGTCCTTCCTAATGTTACCAACCTGTTCCTTTTAGTGGTAAGTGATCTCTTAACATTAGTAGGAGCTATTCTTCTTCTTTTCCCCCAAACCACATAAGTTGACGGATCTACCCCTTTACTGGGCTCCCAAGTGTATCCTAAACTGGATCTTCAAGTGATCCTCCTACCCCTTTAAAGCCAAATATCACTTTCTGTAATCCATTTATACAACCCTACCAATTATAGCAATGAGGCTCAATACCAACTCTTTCTTTAAAGTATCAACGTACTTAAGACTTATTTATGACCTCATAAGAAAAGGTCTTTTATGCCAAATGACTTTACAAAGTGTTTTCTCCCATGTTCACATTTAAAACAAACAAACAAACAAACGAACAGGCAAACATCCACCAAAACAAAACTCAATATACCTTCTGCTTGTTTCATGATCTTCAAATTATAAACTTCCGTGGTTCCTCTCAAACCCCTATATTTTGTTTTCTATTATCCACTCAGGAACTTCTCATTTCTCTGTCCTGGACCTCAAAGATATATTTTTCTCATTCCTTTCAAATCACCAGTTAAAAACTACTGATGGCTTTGCTTGTGCTGACCTGGACACCCACCTTGTTACTCAATTTACCTGGACCATCCAGTGTTAGGTGTCTTGGCTGGCTTTGCTTCTGACTTACTCTCTTTGTCTTTTCTTGTATCTATTCTTGTATTATATGGTGCCATCTTGGACTATCAAAGACTGAAGAAGCATTAAAAGACTAAGCATCAGCTGGACCAAGGAATCCCTACAGGTTTGTAGTAGATGTGAAACTTCATGTGAGTCCACTAAAAAGTAAAGCACAGGATGGTTCTGACTCTGGTGCCTACTATTAGATCCCCTTTCCCTACCTTTACATCATGGTTTGGCCACAGTGAAAGAAGATTCAATTAGGCCTATTAAAACTGGATATTACAGGATGGGGTTTTCCCCCATTTCTGAGAGGAGGGGCCTAGAGGAAGGGACTTTCAAATATGAGACTGAGAAGAGAGGAGGGTGGAGAGTAGTGATCATAATTATAAATTATAAATTCTATACCTATTTTTACCTCTGTAGTATGTCCATACAAATGAACCATTCTGACACTTCTACTCTGTTAAAATTCCTATCTGGCCATAGATGCAGTTTCACACTCTAATGTCCAGCTGTCTTCCACTCACCTTACTTATCTAGAACTAGCTATTACTCCAACCCAAAAGGCAAGATGGAAAACCCTAGATAGAAAACTATTTCAGCTATTCACAATTCCCACTAAGGACAAAATTGGATCCTTTCTTTGGATGGATGCTTTATTATACTGCAGTTTTCCCTCTTTCTATATACTTGGTTGCCCTCTATTTGATGTGTTCCCTGCTGACCAAAGTGTGCATGTTTCAGTCCTTCTTAGAAAGGGGAAGAAAATATTCATATGAGGAAATACGGAGTCAAAGTTTGGAGCAGAGACTGAAGGAAAGGCCATCCAGAGACTGCCCCACCTGGGGATCCAGCCCATATACATACAGCCACCACAGCCAGACAATATTGCTGATGCCAATAAGTGCATGCTCACAGGTGATATAGCTGTCTCCTGAGAGGATCTGCCAGAAAATGGCAAACACAGAGGCAAATGTTTGCAGCCAAACATTAAACTGAGAATGAGGTCCCCATTGTAGGAGTTAAAGAAAAGACTGAAGGAGCTGGAGGGGTTTGAAACCACATAAGAAAAACAAAATTAACCAACCAGAGCTCCCAGGGACTAAACCACTACCCAGAGAGTACACATGGACAGACTCATGGCTCCAGCTGCATATGTATCAGAGGATGGCCTTGCTGGGTGTCAGTGGAAGGAGAAGCCCTTGTTTCTACTAATGTAAGGGAATGTCAGGGTTGTGAGTTGAGAAGGGGTAGGTGTATGAGTGAGGGAGCACCCTCCTAGAAGAAGGGGGAGGGGAGATGGAATGGAGGTTTATGAATGGGAAACCGGAAAGGGGGATACCATTTGAAATTTAAATAAAAAAATCATTAAAAAAATGAAGTGTTCCTTGCCTCCTCACATAAGCCCCTCCTTGCACCAATTGCCATGTCTTTTAATAAGCTTTAAAGAGCCTTCCAAGTCCAGTCTACTGCTCAACAGGACAAACTAGCATTTCAGTTGGCAGAGACCCACACATTCTGAATTTAAAATTTGATTAGACAAAAGCTTCTGATTTGGCTCTCTTAAGTTGTCAGTAAATGGATTTATTGACTCTGCTTTTGCCACCCAGCACATTTGATTTTAAATTCTAGAGTCTGCATCTTCAGCTACCTCTTCACTCCCCCTTCTCTAGTCATTTGTCTCTTGTCTGAAGCCATGTATACTTCCCAGAGTTCCCACCACATGGTCACTTCCCTGCTAGTAACAGCCCTGCTAGTAACATTGGCCCCACCAGTTAGGCAACTCTCTAGTTACTAAAATAAGTATTCCTCTCCTTATAATAGAATTCACATGTTTTCCTTGTCTCTTCTCTGTAGGAAGCCTGCTAAGTATACCAGGTTACTTAGGCACATATGGGTCCCTGAGATCTTATTCCTCCTTTTTTTTTAAAAAAAAATTGGATATTATTTATTTACATTTCAAGTGTTATTTCCTTTCCTGGTTTCCTGTCCATAAGCCCTGATCCCATCCCCCTCCCCTTCTTCTATAAGGATGTTCCCCCTTCCCAACCAACCCTCCTTCCAGTTTCCCTGCCTTGACATTCCCCTATACTGGGGCCTGGAGTCTTGGTAGGACCAAGGGCTTCTGCTCCCCCTGGTGCCCAACAAGGCCATCCTCTTTTACAAATGCAGTTGAAGCCATAGGTGGTGGTCTGTCCATGTATACTCTTTGGGTAGTGATTTGGTCCCTAGGAGTTCTGGTTGGTTGTTTTTGTTCTTTTTTTTAACTTTGACACTTTACAAACATTTATTTAACTATTTTAGGCAAATACTTTGAACAGCAAAGTCTCTCAGCATTTTGAAAGAGAACCAGGAAGTTCTTGATAGGCAGTTTCTCATGTGTTACAAAGGATCAAACTATTTGAATATTCTTTTTTTTATGCAATTAAGCCATTTCTTTTCTAGTTAATGTATAATATAAAGGTTTTCATTATGGTACTGGATACATATGCATCATTGTACTTTGCTCACATTAAACAATACATTCTGAGCCCCTGTTTTTTGTCACCCATCTACTAATCCATTTTATCTTCCCCAATTTTTTTCATTATGAATGCATTTTATCTTTATTTTCTTTTATTGAATTTTTTTTTTTACATTTCAAATGTTATTCCCTTTCCTGGCT
Source organism: Rattus rattus (assembly GCF_011064425.1). Classification (NCBI taxonomy): domain Eukaryota; kingdom Metazoa; phylum Chordata; class Mammalia; order Rodentia; family Muridae; genus Rattus; species Rattus rattus. The sequence goes on from NC_046158.1 coordinate 63,826,478, forward strand.
TCCTGGACATAAGCCCTCTCTCTCATCCCCCTCCCCTTCTTTTATAAGGGTGTTCCCTTCCCCATCCAATCCCCCTTCCTGTCCTGCTCCCCCTGACATTCTGGTACACTGGGGGTCCAACCTTGGCAGGACCAAGGGCCTCTCCTTCTATTGTTGCCCTACACAGCCATCCTCTGCTACATATGCAGCTCGAGCCATGGGTATATAATCCATGTATATAGTCTTTGGGTAGTGGTTTAGTCCCTAGGAGCTCTGGTTGGTTGGCATTGTTGTTCTTATAGGGTTTCAAGTCCCTTCAGATACTTCAATCCTTTCTCTAATTCCTTAAATGGGGGGTAACCTATCCTCAGTTCACTGGTTTGCTTCTACCATTCACCTCTGTATTTGTCATACTCTGGCTGATCCTCTCAGGAGATGGTTAAATCAAGTTCCTATCACCATGCACTTCTTGGCTTTACCAATATTGTCTAGCTTTGGTTACTGTGTATATATGGGCAGCATGCCTGATATGGTCATTCGTTCAGTCTCTGCTCCAAACTTTGTCTCCATATCCCCACCTGTGAATATTTTTGTTTCCCCTTTTAAGAAGGACTGAAGCATTTGCCTTTTGGTTGTCCTACATCTTGAGTTTCATGTGGTCTGTGGATTGTATCTTGGGTAATTCAAGCTTTTGGGCTAACAGTCACTTATCCCTCCTAATATCCACTCTCTTCCTGCAACTTTCACGACTTTCCTCTACCTTCATGGGGTTTGCTTTCTTATTACAGACAGCTTGACCTCAGTAGAAAATTATCATGCTCAACTTTCAAATCCTTTCATGTTTCCACCTTTTATTACTTCACAAGCCACAAATACAAACATGTTTTATATCTAAATCTGCTATTCTCATCTATTTCTTCCAAACTATGCCTGTCAGGGGTAAGATCTAGTTATGATGACAAAAATAAAATTATATTTTCTGTATTTTCATCTTTGTATGTGGGCAATAAAGGATGAAACTATATCTAAAACTTCATTGAACTATATATTATGAATAGAGTCCAGGCAATGAACAGAATACAGAAGAGGAAAAAAGTTTATGCAGGGGAATAGAAAATGTACTCCATGTGAACATTACAGAAGCATGCTTCAATTTTGTTGTTCTTGAATTTTAATATAATCCTGACCTCTATTGATGTCTGTTTTTTTCTTGAGTAATTGAAGAATGAGACTTATTTTCTTCATAACAACAACATATTAATTCATTAGATAAAGAATGAGAAAAATTGAAAGGGAAGAAATCAAAATATCACTATTTGCAGATGATATGACAGTATACTTAAGTGACCCCAAAAGTTCCACCAGAGAAATACTTCATCTGATAAACAACTTTAGCAAAGTGTTGGTGTATAAAATCAACTTAAACAATCAGTAGCCTTCCTCTACTCAAAGGATAAAAAGGCTGAGAAAGAAATTAGGGAAATGACACCCTACACAACAGTCCCAAATAATATAAAATACCTCATTGTGACTTAACCAAGCCACTGAAAGATCTGTATGACAAGAACGGCAAGTCTCTGAAGAAAGAAATTGAGGAAGACTTCAGAAGACAGAAAGATCTCCCATGCTCATGGATTCGCAAAATTGATATAGTAAAGATGATCATTTTGCCAAAAGCAATCTACAGATTCAATGCAATCCTCATCAAAATTCCTACTCAATTCTTTATAGAGATAGAAAGAGCAATTTGCAAATTCATTTGGAATAACAAAAAAACCCAGGATAGCAAAAACTTTACTCAACAATAAAAGATCTGGAGGAATCACCATCCCAGACTTCAAGCAGTATTACAGAGCAATAGTCATAAAAAATGTATGTTGTTGGAACAGAGACAGAGATCAGTGGAACAGAATTGAATACCCAGAAATGAACCCACACACCTATGGTCACTTGATCTTTGACAAAAAAAAAGATGGAAGTAAGATAGCATTTTTAGCAAATGGTGCTGTTTCAACTGGAGGTTACCATGTAGAAGAATGCAAATCAATCCATTCTCATCACTATGTACAAAGCTTAAGTCCAAGTGGATCAAGGACCTCCACATCAAACCAGACACACTCAAACTAATAGAAGAAAAAGTGGGGAAAAGTCTTCAGCACATGGGCACTGGGGAAAATTTCCTGAACAAAACACCAATGGCTTATGCTCTAAGATCAAGAATTGACAAATGGGACCTCAAAAAACTGCAAAGCTTCTGTAAGGCAAAAGGCACTGTCATTAGGACAAAACAGCAACCAACAGATTGGGAAAAGATCTTTACCAATCCTGCATCTGAAAGAGGTCTGATATGCAAAATATACAAAGAACTCAAGAAGTTAGACTCCAGAGAGCCAAATAACCCTACTAAAAATGGGGTACAGAGCTAAACAAAACATTCTCAACTGAAGACTATTGAATGGCCAAAAAGCACCTAAAGAAATTTTCAACATCCATAGTCATCAGGGAAATGCATTTCAAAACCACCCTGAAATTTCACCTCACAGTAGTCTGAATGACTAAGATAAAAAACTCAGGTGACAGCAGATGCTGGCATGGATGTGGAGAAAGAGGAACACTCCTCCATTGCTGGTGGGATTGCAAAATGACACAACCACTCTGGAAATCAGTCTGGAGGTTTCTCAGAAAGTTGGACATTCCTCTACCTGAGGACCCAGCTATACCTCTCCTGGGCACAGGCCCAAAACCTGCTCCAACATACAACAAAGACACATACTCCACTATGTTCATAGCAGCCTTATTTATAACAACCAGAAGCTGGAAAGAACCCAGATGCCCTTCAACAGAAGAATGGATTCATAAAATGTGGTACATCTACGCAATGGAGTACTGCAGAGGTATCAAAAACAATGACTTCATGAAATCCATAGGCAAATGGAATGAACTAGAAAATATCATCCTGAATGAGATAACACTATCACGGAAAAACACACTTGGTATGCACTCATTGATAAATGGATACTAGCCAAAAAGCTCAAATTACCCAAGATGCAATCCACAGACCACAGGAAGCTCAAGAAGAAGGATGAACAAAATGTGGATGTTCCCTCTCCTTCTTAAAAAGGGAAAAAATATCCATATTAGTGGATATGGAAGCAAAGTTTAGAGCAGTGACTGAAGGAATAGCCATTCAGAGCCTGACACACATGTGGCCCATATATATATATATATATATATATATATATATATATATATGTGTGTGTGTGTGTGTGTGTGTGTGTGTGTGTGTGTGTGTGTGTGTGTATGGGCACCGAACCTAGATAAGATCGATGAAGCTAAAAAATGCATGCTGAAAGGCCCATATAGATCTCTCCTGAGAGACACATACAGAGGTCAATGCTAGCAGCAAACCTGAACTTGGAACAGGACTCCCTTGGAGGTAATTAGAGGAAGTACTGAAAGAGTTGAAGAAGCTTGCAACCCCATAAGGACAACAATGCCAATCAACCAGAGCTTCCAGGGACTAAACCACTACTGAAAGTCTATACATGGACTGAACTAGGGCTCCAAATGTATATGTAGCAGATAATGGCCTTGTTGGGGCACCAGTGGAAGGGGAAGCCCTTGGTTCTGCCAAGGTTTGTACTCCCAGTGCAGGGAAATATGCCTGGGGCAATAATGGGATGGATGGGGGAAAACCCATATCAGGGAGTAGTAGGGGATGGGGTGCTTGTGTAAAGAGACTGAGAAAGGGAATAACTTTTGAAATGTAAGTAAGGAAATACATCTAATAAAAAAGAATGAGAGAATCGTCATCTCTATTGATTGAAGTGTGTATGAGTTCAAGAGACATATAATAAATATTTCACTGGAGAGTGAGTTAAACTGCATCAAAATCTATCATGATTGCCATGTATAACGCTCTAAGTATTTTTTTCTTTTTTTGTCTACTTATTTGATTTTTTACTATCAGTTGACTTTATAATGAGAATAGAATTTCAGTCATACATGAAACATAATCATAGGAACAGGCTGGTGGGATTACAAACTTGTAAAATCACTCTGGAAATCAATTTGGAGGATCCCCTGAAAATTGGAAATAGATCTACCTTAAGATCCATCAATACCACTCTTGGGAATATACCCAAAAGATGCCCCACCATGCCACAGGGACACAAATTCCACTGTGTTCATATGGCCTAATTGTGATAGCCAGAAGCTGGAATCAACCCAGATGTACCACAACAGAAGAATGGATATAGAAAATGTAGTTCATTTACACAATGGAATAATACTCAGCTAAGAATGAGGACATCTTGGGGTTGATTTACACAGTGGTAGAGCGCTTGCCTAGAATAATACTCAGCTCCGAAAAAAAGAAAAAGAAAAAAAAAAAGAATGAGGACATCTTGAGTTTTGCTAGCAAATGGATAGAACTAGAAAATATCATCTTGGATAAGATACCTCAGACCCAAAAGGATATGCATAGTATGTACTCCCTGATAAGTGCATATTAGTGAAAAAAAAGTACAAAGAACCCAAGAAGCAGTCCACAGAACTAAAGAAAGTTCAACAAGTTGAAGGGCCCAAGTGAGGATGCCTCAGTCACACTTGGGAGGGAGAAGAAAGTAACCAAAAGGGAGGAAGAATGGAGGAAACTGAGAGGAAAAGGGGGTGGGAGAGAGAGGTGAACATGATATGGTATTGGGTGGGGAAAAAGGACTGAAGCTTTGATGGCCAGGAAAAAGAATGGAAGCAGGTAGCATCGAGAACTAGGAGGTTGGGAGGACCCTCCAGGATATACCAAAGACCTGGGAAGTGAGAAGCTTTTAAGACTCAAAGGGAGAGACCTTTGATGAAATGCCCTACACTGGGGAGAGATACCTTGCAGAGCTCACCTCTAGCAGAAAGACAGGATATCAAGTGAAGGATAGGGTTGCTATTCCACAGTCAAAACTGGGATCCAAAACTGTTCCTGTCTGAAAGAATTGCAGGGATAAAAATATAGAAGAGTCTGAGGAAAAGAAGGTCCAGTGACAGGTCCAAAATGGAATCCAGCTCAAGGGGAGGCCCCAAGGCATTACACTATTACTGAAACTATGGAGTGCTCACAAAAGTGGGGGGGCTGTCATTTTTCCTCTGAAAACAGTTGAAAGAATCAGATGCAGATATGTGCACCCAACCAATGAACAGAGTCTGCTGACCTCTCTGGTTGAATTAGGGAAAAGCTGGAAGAAGATGAGAAGGACAACCCTGTAGAAGGACTACCAGTCTCAATTAACCTGGAGCCCAGAGCTTTCTCAGATACTGGGTCACCAACCAGGCAGCTTATACCAGCTGATATAAGGTCCCCAACACATATATAGCAGAGGAGTCACCGGGTCTGTGTTCGGTCAGAAAAGATGCACCTAACCCTCAAGAGACTAGAGACCCCAGGAAGTTTTGAAGTCTTGTGGGGTGGGTGGGGTGGAGATATCCTCGTGGAGATGGGGATGGGGATGGGAGGTGACAGGGAAGAGGTATGGGATGTGGAACAGTCAGAGGGTAGACGAGAGGGGAATAAAATCTGGAGTGTAAAAAAAATTAACGATGATGATGATGATAGTAATAATAATAGTAATAATAATAATAATAATAATAATAATAATAATAATAATAATAATAATACAATTATCAGCCTGACCTAAGGCCACATAGACACAAAAAACGAATGTCTTTAACTCATAACTCTTGATTGTTCTCACTATTCTATGTATATTTTCTTGTGTGTTGAGAGGGATAAAAGAGTGTAAAAGAAAATGGAGTTAGAGACTAAGATAATATAAAATATTATATATATGTTTTTGTTTGTTTTACTTATTGATTAAGTAGAATTTCACCAAGCTACTCAAATACAATTATGAAATTGTATAGAATTACAAACCTGAATACTTAAGAATATTTTTTACAGTGGAGAGGCAAGATAATATTTTAAAACAATTATCATATTAATGTGTGTCATATATTTACAAATTTTTACACACACACACACACACACACACACACGCACACACACAAATAGGATTCAGTGTCAAAAATAAATGCATCTTGCTCCAGGATGTGGTTGAATTTAGAGCCATGATTTTAATATAATAATATATCAATATTTATATTTATAATTAATTAATATTTCTAATATGAATATTTAATAATATTGAGTAGTTATAAAAAGTCTTTTGATGGGTGTTAACCCAATATATATACTATCTTTATAAGGACAGATTAGAAAAAAGACATATATAGAGGCAAACTACAAGGAAGACAATTATAAAATATAAGTTTGTGCAATCCACATAGAAAAGCCTAAGAGTAATTTATCAGTACACACTCTTTGGTTTTAGATATCTAAGTTCTATGTTTTTGCATAAACCAGATTCTCTAGAGTATACTGTTATGATAGTCCTACCAAGATACTACAATCATTTCTGCATATTAGTAGCTGACTGTGTCTGGAATATGTGCATGCAGAGATATTTTAAGAAACAAAGAAATTCCATACCTTTATATATGTAAATATCATGTGAACTTTGAATGCAATCAGTATTTCATCAAAAATGAACATATAAGAACAGCATGATTCAAATAATAATGCATTAGAATAAAAATAATTGGAGTTTCATGTTCAAACAATAAAGTGATAGATGGCTTAGTATGTAAAGTGTTTGCTATGCATGTTTGGAGATGTGAGTTTGAATTCCTAGAAGACACACAAAGTCAAGGGTGTGACAAGATACATGTGATATTACTGTGCTTCTATGCTGAGATGAGTGGTAGAGACAGGAAAATTACCTTGAATATTACAGGACAGCTAACCTGCTATAGGAAGGGACTATTGGCAACAAATTTTATATGTGAAAGAACTAAAGATTGGTTAAAAATTACAGTACAAAACATATGGAAACTTCTTTTGATGAACTTCCGTTATAAGAAACACATAAAAATATTTAATTTTTAATTCAATGTTTAATATGAAAATGTTTTCTCAAAAGTCTTTTCATTGCCTCTTTTACATCTTTGTTTCTCAGACTGTAGATGATGGGGTTGAGCATGGGAATCCCAATGGTGTAAAATGTAGACACTATCATATCATGCTCCAGAGAATAGTTAGAACTAGGTCTTACATACATGAAGAGGATTGTGCCATAATAAATGGACACCACAGTGAGGTGAGCTCCACATGTAGAGAAGACTTTCCTTCTCCCTTCAGAAGAATTCATTTTCAGAATTGACAACAGGATGAAAGCATAGGAAATCAGAACAATGAGGATGGTGACTAGCTCTATGAAACTCACAAAGAAGAAGAGCAAGAGCTCATTTATATAAGTTTCAGAACAAGAAATAGCAAGTAGAGGAGGTATATCACAGAATATATGTTTGATTTCATTGGACTGACAGAAAGACAGGCTGAAAGTGGCCACTGTGTGGATAATAGCATGCACAATTCCACCAGCATAGGAAGCAATGATAAGTGGCACATAGATTTGAGGAGACATGCTCACTGCATACAGAAGTGGGTTGTGAATGGCTACATATCGATCATATGCCATTGCTGCCAAAAGAAAGCATTCTGTGGTTCCAAATGTAACAGCAAGGAACATTTGTGTTGCACAACCATGAATTGAAATGATTTTGCTTTTAGACATAAAACCTACTAACATATTTGGGGTGATATCTGAAGAATAGCAGGCATCTACAGAAGACAACACACTAAGGAAACAGTACATAGGGTTGTGGAGCTGGGGATCTCCAACAACTAAGATAATAAGTCCTACATTTCCTATTAGAGTAAAAAGGTAAATTGCTAAGAATAGAAAAAAGAGAATGATCTGAAGTTCCTTGTTGTCTGTGAGTCCCTTGAGGACAAATGAAGTAGCTTCTGTGATGTTCTTCATGTTGGAATCTCCTGCAACAATTTTGAAGATACTCAGGCTATGGTCCATAGTACTATAATAACAAGAGACAGTATACATGTCCATAAACATAGAGTAATTGATACATACCAATCCATGGTCTAGGAGAAAATAACTATCATATGTGTACATAGTGTAATCATATGTGTCACTTAAATACACTGAAATAGAGACACTGCTTTTTAATATTGTAGAGATGGATGTAGTGCTTAAAATTTTCTCATGGTCCAATGTAATCAACAAGAAATTTCAATAGAATTCTCCACAGATTATAATAAAATGATACTGAATTAAATGGAGACAAAAGGATCTCTCTGAACAATAAAAAAATGGTCTTCCAGAAAATAACTGTAAAGCTATCTCAATACCTAATGTAGCACAAAATTGTAAGATCAAAGACAGTGTCTACAAGTACAAAACTCATATGTATACCCTGGAATGTATAGAGAAATAGAAATAAGCATGCAAAGATATAACATTGTAACTTTTTAACTAAGACTTCAAAACCATCATTAGAAACAATCTCCTTCAATGGATACTGATAGGAAGATGATGATGATGGATGGAAGAGTAAAATCATACACCAATCTCTCACTATGCTCTAAAATAATTCTAAGTACATCAATTATCATAAAGTTAGATTGGCTTACTGACAATGCTTGAGGGCAATACAGGGGAAACACTTTAAGATACAGGCAAGAACACTCTGAAAAGAATTGTCATGGCAAAGAATATAATCCCTCAACAGACAATAAAAATTAAAGATATTAAATAGTTCTGTCCAACAAAGAAAATAATTACTAGGATGAAAACAGTCTATGCCCCTTCAAAAGTGATTTTGTTCAATATTTCTCACGCAAGAGATTTTAATATGTACTGTGATGAAATTACAATGAATCAACCATACCACACATGTGGGCCAAAGAAATGAATAGATATCTCAAAACAAAAAAAAATGAATGAAAGAAAGAAAAAAGGAAGGAAGGAAGGAAGGAAGAAAAGAAGGAAGAGAAATTACCAAAATAGTTGAATCAATGGTAAATATTTTAGGAAAAATGAAAAATGAAAGTACTTTGAAATTCCTTTCAACACAATCAAATGTCTATCCATGTAAAACAAATGACAGCAGGTAATCAAAAAAAAAGAATACTTAATGTCTGATGAGTATGAAAACACATGCAACCATGTTGGAAATTTATATGATATTTCTGAAACATATTGAATATGGAGAGCAAAAGTTCTTCCAGTCCTCTACATATATCTCAAGTTCTCCAGGTTCTACCACAGAGATAATTGTTTTTCCACTAAAAAGTTGAATCAGCCAAGATATCCATCAGCATGTGAATGTATAGAAGAAATATGGTACAAAAACAAGGTTAAAATTGTTCTGTACATAATTAAAAGTGAAATCCTGTGGAAGAAATGGATGAAGCTGGGGATGATTTCTTAAGCAAAATAAAATAGAATTTGAAAAAGAACACTTATATTTGTTCTCACATGCAGAAACTGGATTTACATTTTGTGTGTGCATGTGTGTGTGTGTGTGTGTGTGTGTGTGTGTGTGTGTGTGTTTGGGGGTATGCTTCTGCCTAGAAAAAATACAAATAACAAGAAAATATCAAGGGAGAATATTGAGATAACAAAAAAAAATCAAGAGACATTTCCATAAATATTAATTGTAAACCCATAAAATATATCAATGGTGTATTCCTAAGAAGGGGTAGATATTGAAGTCTATACAGTCTGGTTAAATTGAACTTAGCATACATGTAAAATTCAAATAAAGGATATATTCCCGATGACATTGCCAAGAATTTTGAACTAAACAGCTTGAATAAGTGAGGTATAGGCATTTTTTTAAGAAAACTAAGCACAAAGACATTCTATAAAATCAAGTTTTTAGTGAAGCCAGGAAATAGAAAACTATCTCACCACCTCAATTGAGATCTATCTCACGATTTGATTTCATGGAATCGAATGAACATGGAATTTTTTTTTTTCCGAGCTGGGGACCAATCCAGGGCCTTGCGCTTGCTAGGGCAAGCACTCTACCACTGAGCTAAATCCCCAACCCCTTACATGGGAATTTAAAATGTATTCTTTATAATTGATGAACAAAAGCCATATGTAACATTAGATGTGAGGGTTTTTGTCTCAAAATTTGCTTCTTTATAAAATGTATATACATTTGAATAAGTAAGGTATATGGTGGTTGATGGTCAAGAAGAATGACTATATGGGGGATTACATTTTCCAAGAAGGTACTGTAACATACCACACAAAGCAGTAAATCAAGATAAATATGCAATAAATTTTCATAAAAGATTCCAATGTTGATCACAAAAAATAAGTATTAAAATTATATTATCTAAAATATGTGAATAAAGACCCAATCCAAATATTTAATTTTTTAGGTATACAAAATATTTTTCCTATTAATATATCTTCCTATATTATTTTATCAGAATTAAATGTAAAACATTTTGAATAGTGTATCTTAATGAATTATATTTTCTCTTTATTTCTAGATTGAGAATATGTGATCTGTCGATATATCTATCTCTACCATACTCAGATACAGATAATCACCATTTAGTTTCCTATATTGTAGTGAGTTCAATTTATTTTCAATTAATCAAATTATAAAACCTATGTTATTGTGAATAATAATCAACAATAAGTAGGAACCAATAATATCACCAATAAATAGATACCAAAGTGGATTCTATATAATAGAACTCTTGATACTTTATTCTATCAAAGTACTAGTCCCCTTGACAGGATATGGATTGAGTATATCCTTTAGATATATGTTGACCATTATTAATTCTTTGAAATTTGTGAGAAAAAATACATATTACTAAATTTGGAACATACACACAAATATATATATATATATATCAATACTTGCTTTTACATTTCCACGGAAGAGTTTCTTTTCAATATTTTGATGAAATTCTATTTACATCAGGTATAGATAAATACACTTTATTTATCCAAGCAATAATCAGTAATTCAAAGTTTTTATACTATATGCAATAGGTAAAATTGAGGTACAAAAATTTATGGTCCAATGTTGTAATTATTGTAAAATGTTCTGCAAGTTAACTAAAATTTATTTTACCTGTGAAACCAATAAATTCATTGTTTATTCATTCAAGCAATATAGTAAATGTAGAATGTTTATATCTACTCAATCAAATTCTGATGAATTCCCAAGAGATTACCCAAGGGGAATATTTACTAATTGGCAACTGGTTCAAAATAGAAACATAATAAAGTATTTCATCATAAAAGAATTAGTATTTTAGAAAACAAATTATAGGTCAATATTCAAGAAATGAATTAAATTTTCTAGTTTGTCATTTTGAATTCAAACATAGAAACTCTCAAATTATTTTATTATTAGGGAGAAAATAACCAGAAATGGTAAATATTTTGACATGGGTTTGAAATTTTGTTTCAAATTTCATTTCCCTGACTTTATTTCCTCTTCCTGGTAATACAAGATGTTAATGTTTCAATTAATTATTCATTATGATAAGGTATAACGATGTGAAAAGTATCGTTTTGCATATCTGATGAATGGGTTCATGAACTTTTGATACATAGTATTAACTCAAATGAAATTATAACCTAAATTTTTTGAGATAATTCCATCATAAATATTAAGTTTAATATATTATTATAATAAATACTTTTAAATTTAAAAAGGCAAAATATAAAATTAAGATTTTGTTGGTCATATAATTCTATTAATTGTGACTACCCTCAATTTTCATAAATAAAATCATATATTATATAATATACTATTTTCACAAACAAATGCAATTAACAGACATAGAACTCAGATGTATAAGAAAACATACCTGACCAAATAAATGCATATGCCAAAAGGTCATAGAGAAATTTGCTGTTAACAAATAAAATGATATGAAGCTCTTTCCATCTTAATCAATATTCCAGATGCTTTATACAATATTGAAATTGAAATAGTAGAGAACATATGGTTCTCATTTTATGGATGAGCAGTTAGAAATCTAATATAACTTTGCATGCTAGTATATTCTATGTTTGTAATCTAAACAATTGCTAGGGTAAGTCAATAAGACTGGATTCTTGAGGGCTATCTAGGCTATATTGGAACAACAAGCTCAAAGTGTTGTACAAAATTTGAGGTAGTGAAATTATTAAATATTCAGGTAAATATCATGACTCATAAGCAAATCTCAATAAATCTGAAGTACCAAGTACCATCAATAACAAAGAAATAAATGAGAAAATGAAAATATGTAATAATGTCACAAGTTTGAAAATAATATTGATGGACTGTTAGTACATATTTGCAAAGAAATCAATCTTGAGCAGAAGCTTAACAACTTATCAGTATATAAAACTGAGAATAGGCTGGATCCCCAGGTGGGGCAGGCACTGAATTGCCATTCACTCAGTCTTTGCTCCAAACTTTTTCTTCATATTTCCTCCTATGAATATTTTGTTCCCCCTTTTAAGAAAGACTGAAACATCTACACTTTGGTTGTCCTTCTCAACCCCTTAAGTACAATACCAATGGGAGGAGAAGCCCTTTGTCCTGCCAAGGTGGACCCCCCATGCCCCTGCCCAGTGTAGGAGAATGTCAGGGCAGGGAGATGGGAAGAGGTGGGTGGTTGGGTGGGGGAACACCCTCATAGAAGAAGGGGAGGGGAGATGGGGTAGGGGTTTTATGGACAGGAAACCGGAAAAGGGAAACCAGGAAAGGGAATACCATTTGAAATGTAAATAATAACTTTTGAATAAAAAAAGTGTTGAGCAGATGTATCACAATGGTGTATAGCAGAGAAAGCAGTTTATCAGTTCCTAGATAATATTGAAATATAAATAAAAATGAAAACAAAAATAAAACTGAGAATTGTTAATACAAATCTTCTTAAATGATATTTTAATATGGTGTATCTCTTATAGCACTTGGAATTATTTGTCATAAGTCATTATTGGATGAAAGTGAAATTTGACCATAATTTATTAATTCCTGTTAATAACAAGAACATGTGTATATTAGAATAGTGAAATAGTTTAAATTTCCAAGAGAAACTAACTCAATTTCAAAGAATTTATTGAATAGCTTAATTACTTTTAAAGTGGTTACTCTTTTTTGATCCATTGTATTCACTTTAGAATTTTTATAAGTCCTTTTTGTCATGAAATGTCACTTCATAATGTCCGTATCTGATTCATATTTTATTCCGCATTTCATTGTTCAAATGGTCCCCTTCATTACTTTGAAATAATCAAAATTACCTGAGTATATACTGGTCCTGAGAGTCAATGTGTTCTCTCTCACTGTGGAACATCCTGTGTACTTTAAGAAGACCCAATGGGTCTGGTTTGAAAAATAAGACATAATTATGTTCCTACCTTTTCTTGACTGACAGAAAGTTCTCTCAATCTCCTGTAAAAGATTTAGAAATTTTAGTTTTAGGTTTTAAACTGAATAATATGCCTCAAAAAGTAACTGTAAAATGGAACTTTGTCAAGCCAAAATGAGATTACACATCTAACAAGTAGACATAATGGTCATTAGAACAAAAGAGGGCACTGTGGAGAATAGAGACGGTGTCTTCAGGGGAACAGACTAACTAGCAGTCTGAGCTAGCAGAAAGTACCATCTGGAAGGTGAATGGCCCAGTCAAAATCTGTATGCAATTATTTGCAGAAAGAAAACAATGTCTCTAAAATTCATTAGAAAAAATTAAAAAAAAAAAAAACCTAAAAGGCTCCATGTAACCAAAGCAATTCTGAGCAAGAAAAAGGGGAGTGAAATTCAGCCGGCATGGTTTTCTGCTAGTGATGGGTTGCAAACCCACTGGGCTCCCAGCAGCATCTGTGGGACTTCAAGATTGTTTGTACCAGATGCTGTGAGCACGTAGGATCTTCTGGGATGCCTCAGGCTGGGCCGTCTTCAGAGGAGCAGACTAGTTAGCAGTCTGACCTAGAAGAAAGCACCAACAGATGTCCTGAATGGAGAGGATCTCCTACCCCCACCTATATCCCTGATAAGGGTAGACCCTCCTGTTTCCCTGGCTACTGCAGCTCTCCTAGGAAAGAGGCAGGATATGTCTCTGGTTATGGCAGTCTCACTGGGAAACAGCTATATTATGGGGTATGGGAGAGGAACAAGAGAAACTGATCTGTCCTGGGGGTAGGGGGAGTTATAGTTCAGAAGGAAGATGGGGCCCTGGCACAGCAGATAGGTTCTGAGTCTGCTTGGTTCCTTGTGGGTCCCAGCATGGACAGGTATTGGAGCAGGAGTCTCACCTGTATCCCTGGTTATAGCAGACCTCCTGAAAGAGAGCCAGGCATTGGGTATGAGGAAGGTACAAGTGCACCAATCTGGCCCAGCAGGAGTTGTAGACTGGAAGGAAGATGGGGCTCTGGCACAGCAGTGTCCACTCGTCTTCCTTGGAGTCCCAGCTGGGGCAAGATCTCTTACCCATGTCTCTGGTTATTAAACATCTCCTGGGAGAAAAGTAGGCTGTAGGCTGTGGAGAGCTAGTATATACACTTAAAGTAAGACCGAATGATTTTTTGAATTTGCTGAGTGTCTGTTGTTATGTCTCCCTTTTCATTTCTGATTTTGTTTGTTTTAATACTTTCTGTCTCTTATTTTGGCTAAAGGTTTATGTATCTTGTTGATTTTCTCAAAGAATCAGCTTTTGGTTTGGTTGATTCATTGTATTGTTTTCTTGGGTCCTAACTGAATAATTTCAGGCTTGATTTTGATTATTTCCTTCATGAGACTGCTGTTTGGTGTTCTTCCTCCTTCTCATTCTCATTCTTCCCCTCCCTCCTCCTCCCCCACCGTCCTCCTCCTCCTCTTCCTCCTCCTCCTCTTCCTGTTCCTCCTCCTCCTCTGCCCATTTCTCCTTCTTTTTAAATTCTAGAGCTTTCAAGTGTACTTCTGAATTGTTGATATGAGTACTTTCTTTTTGAGGCACTTAGTGCTATGAATTTTCCTCTTATCATTGTATCTCATAGGTTTGTGTTTGTTGTATCTTCATTTTCATTGAATTGTATGAAGTCTTTAATTTCTTACTTTATTTCTTCCCTGATACTGAGATCATTGGGTAGAGTTGTTCAGTTTCCATGAGTATGTAGGAATTCTGGTGTTTCTGTGTTTGTTGAAGTCGAGCTTAAAAAGATAGTGGTCTGATAAGATACAATGTTATTTCAATTTTCTTGTATGTGTTGAATCCTACTTTGTGACTGTATATGTGGTCTACATTTGGAGAAGAGTCCAGTGAAGTGCTGAGAAAAAGGTATATTTATTTGCATTTGGGTGAAATAGTCTGTAGATGTCTGTTAGATCCATTTTATTCATAATGTCAGTTAGTTTCATTTCTCTATTTAGATTTTGTCTGGATGACCTATCAATTGGTGAAAGTTGGGAATTTAAGTCTACCACTAATAATGTGTGGGGTTCTTTTACAGATGTGGGTACCTTGAATTAAGGGTATAGATTTTCAGAATTGAGATATCATCTTGGAAGGTTTTTCTTCGATGAGTATGATATGATATGCCCTTCAATGACTCTTTTGATTAATTTTGGTTGAAATTCTATTTTATTAGATATTAGAATAGCTGCTCCAGTTTGTTTTGTAGGTCTATTTGCTTGGAAACCTTTTTCTAGTCTTTTTCTCTGAGGTAATATCTATTTTAATTACTGAGGTGTGCTTCTTGTATGAAGCAATATGATCTTGTTTTAACATCCGTTCTGTGAGCCTGTATCTTTTTTGTTAGAAAATAGATTCCTTTGAAGTTTAGAGATATTAATAACTAGTTGTTGTTATTTCCTGTTATTTTGGTGTTAATTCTGTTAGTGTATTTATATTTGTGTGTCACTCCCTATTTGTTCTGGCAGGGAATTACATATTTGCTGTGTTTCATGAATACAGTTATCTTCCTTCAGTTAGAGATTTTCTTCTAGTTCATTCTGTAGGTCTGGATTTGTGGATATATTGTTTGAATTATGATTTGTCTAGAAACATGTTAGAATTTTCCTGGGTATAGTAGACTAGGTTGTCATCAGTGGTTTTCAATAGAGATTGAAAGATATGTTCATGCATTTCTAGCTTTGAGAAGTCTGGTGTAATTCTAATGGGTTGATCATTGAATATACGTGCACTACTTTTATTGCCAATTTTTATAGCCTTTGTTTTGTATATTATGGGTTTTAATTATTATTTATTGGGAGTATTTTCTTTTCTGGTCCAGTCTGGTTTCCATTCTATGAGCTTCTTGTATGCATCTAGAGTTCTCTTTCTATAGTTCTGGAAAGTTTTCTTCTATGATTTTGTTGAAAATATTTTCTGGTCCTTGAAGCTAAGATTCTTACCTTCTACTCCTGTTCTTTTTAGGTTAGGTCTTTTTATGGTAATCCAGATTTCTGGAAGTTTCATGCCAGCAATTTTTTAGATTTAATATTTTTTGACTGAGGTATCAATTTCTTAGATTGTTTCTTCTAAGACTGAAATTCTGTCCTGCATCTCCTGTATTCCGTTGTTTTTGCTTGCATCTGTTATTCCTGTTCTCTTCCCTTGGTTTTCAATATTCAGGATTCCTTTGGTTTGAGTTTTCTTTATTTCTTCTATTTCTACTTTTAGGTCATATAGAGTTTTATTATTTTCCTTCCCATGCTTAATTGCATTTTCCTGTATCTCTTTCCTTCCTTCCTTCCTTCCTTCCTTCCTTCCTTCCTTCCTTCCTTCCTTCTTTCTTTCTTTCTTTCTTTCTTTCTTTCTTTCTTTCTTTTCTATTGGACATTTTCTTCACTTACATTTAAAATGTTATCCATTTCCTGATTTCCTCTCTGGAACCCCTCTATACATTTCCCCTCCCCTGACTCTATGAGAGTATTTCCCTAATCACCTATTACATCCCATCTCCCTGCCCTGGGGGCATTGAGTCTTCCAAAAGCAAAAGGTCTCTCCTCTCATTCATGCCCAATAAGGCCATCTTCTGCTACATATGTAGCTGGAGCCATGGGTCCCTCCATGTATACTCTTTGGTTGGTGGTTTAGTTGTTGGGAGCTCTGGGATGTCAGGTTGGTTGATATTATTGTTCTTCCTATGGGGTTGAAAACCCCTTTAGCTCCTTCTGTCTTTTCACTACTGCTACATAGGGGCACTGTCTTCAGTCCAACGGTTTGTTGAGAGCATCTGACTGTATTTCTCAGGTTCTTGCAGAACCTCCCTGGAGACACCTATATCAGGCACTTCTCAGCATGTACTTCTTGGCATCCATAATATTATCTGGGTATGGTGACAATATATGGGATGGATCCCTGGGTGGGCTCATCTCTGGGTGACCTTTCCCTAGGTCTCTGTTTCATACTTTGTCTCTGTATTTTCTTCTGTGAATATTTTGTTCTCCCTTCTAAGAAGGACTGAAGCATCCACTCTTTGGTCTTCCAAATTCTTGAGCTTCATGTGGTCTGTGGATTGTATCTTGGGAATCCCTACCTTTTGGGCTAATATCCTCTTATAAGTGAGTGCTTATCATGTGAGGGTTTTTTTTTTTTTTTTTTGTTTTTTTGTTTTTTTTTTTTTGTTTTTTTTGATTGGGTTACCTCACTCGGGATGATTTTTTTCCTAGTTCCATCCATTTGCCTAAGAATTTCATGAAGTCTTTGTTTTTAATAGCTGAATAGTACTCCATTGTGTAAATGTACCTTATTTTCCGAATCCATCCCTCTATTGAGGGACATCTGGGTTCTTCAGCATCTGGCTGTTATAAATATGGCTTCTATGAACATAGTGGAGCATGTGTCCTTCTTATATTTTGAAGCATCCTTTTGGTATATGCCCAGGAGGGTTATAGCTGGTTCTTCAGATAGTACTATGTCCAATATTGTGAGGAAACTCCCCACAGTACCAGCTTGAAATCCCACCAACAATAGAAGACTGTTCCTCTTTCAGCACATCCTCACCGGCACCTGTTGTCTTCTGAGTTTTTGATCTTAGCCATTTTGATTGGTGTGAAGTGGAGTATCAGGGTTGTTTTATTTGCATTTCCCTGATGACTAAGGGTGTTGAACCTTTTTTTTTTTTTTTTTTGGTGCTTTTCAGCTATTTGATATTCTTCAGTTGAGAATTCTTTGTTTAGCTCTGCCTCATGATTTTTAATAGATTCTCTGGAGTCAAACTTCTTGAATTCTTTGTATATAGTGGGTATTAGTCTTTTATTAGGTGTAGGATTGATAAAAATCTTTTCCCAATCTGTTGGGTGTCATTTTGTCCTATTGGCAATGTCCTTGGCCTTACAGAAGCTTTGCAATTTTATCAAGTCCCATTTGTTGATTTTTGATCTTAGAACATATACCATTGGTGTTCTGTTCAGGAAATTTTTCCCTGTGCTTATATTTGCTTCTTTTTTAAAGACCTCTACATGTTTGGTTGTGTTTTTTTATATTACTTTAAGTGATGTATTTGTTTTTTTTTTTTTTTTTTTTTTTTTTTTTTTTTTTTTTTTTTTTTTTTTAAGGGGACCCGGCCTTTAAGGCAAGACCTCTACCATCTGTTTTTTTATTTAAAGACCTCTATCATCTGTACAAGATTGAGACTGAGATCATTTTCTTGTGCTCTATTTATGGTAGGACACCAAGGTACCCAGACCATAATGACCATTTTCTGAAATTGTCAGATTGCACTGGTTTTTGTTGACTGTGTCCTTCCTACACATTCGGCCATCTGCAGGGCTATATTTCATGGATATTCCTGTTATAGAAGATACTGGGAAAGGGCCTAATTTCAATGTTTCTGGTATGGCAGGCCTTTGATGGGTATATTGAGCCTGTATGGTCTAATGAAGGTGGGCTCAGAGGTGGTAGAAAAATGGAAGTTAGCAGGTTATAACAGGGAGTCCAGGGAAACCAGGGGTGACCCAGTGGACTCAGCCATAAGGAAGATGATTACAAGAAGGGAATCTAACATTCCTGCTTCTGATTTTAATGATAGTTCTTAATCAGACATTTTTCTGCAATGATTATGATAATTATGTTTGATCATTCCCCCAATTTTGAGAATATATATTATATATAGTAAATTTGAAATGGGTATAAGAGTTATAATCTTACATATTAAAATATTGTTTTCTGAGGTAAGAAAACTATTTAAAATTATAATTTATGTTTAACATTATACAGTTTATTATGAATAATAAAATTACTATTATATGCAAATTCTAAATAAACATGTTGTATTGCATATTCATGATTGTGTGTCTTAATTGTAAGCATTCCTTTGTTACCTCTACCACTTCATTTATAGTAAGAGTAAATCAATCTTACATACTACTGGGAGTTATGACATTTATTTTTAAGTAAGCTTGGTTTTTGAATGTATATTTAATTAATAATCCTTTGATTACTAAGATCTTAATATATAATTTTTCTAGAATATTTGGATAAAGTGTTTATATTTTCAACAGAAGAAAACGAATTTCAGATAAAATTTCTAAGCACATATTTAATAATGGAGTTATAAGTCTTTTCTGTTACATGCATTTCTTGGTCCTATGTATATATACTTCTTTAACTGAGAAATGATTTGGAGCCAATCTTTTTGTATCATATTCACTTACAAATTATTCATTTCCTTGTTATAGAAAGATCTAAATCACCTGAGTAATTTTCTATCCTGAGAGAATCAATATGTTCTATCCCTGGAGAATCCTGTATACTTCAAGAAAATTTCAAAGGGCTGGTGTAAGAGGAAAATACACAATTTTCACAGCTTGCCTTATTCGACTGAAGCAATCATTTTCACTGTAAGAGAAAAATCTATCATATACAAAATATTTAGAAACTCTGAATTTTAAATTATACTATATTCTTTAACATACAAGTTTTCTTTAATTTTTAAAATTCTATAGTATTATTTTATGTATAATTGCATTGTTTATTTTCCTCTCCCATATATCCATCCTAGCTAGCCTTCAATTTCATTGAATCTTTTTAACTAATTGTTATTCTATGCATATACATGTATATATACATGTATATTCTTGAGTATAACCAACTTACTCCATGTAATATTACTTATATTTATGTTTTAACAGCTGACTATTTTCTACTGTGTAAACAAGAGAGATGGTGTTTCCCAGGAAAGTAGATATCAATTAGTTTTATATGTAATTGATGTTATAATGCTACTTAAGAAATTGAATATTGCAACTGAAGCATATGTCTCTTATGGAGACTTACTGTATCTCATTTTGAAGACATATTTGTTGATTAGAAATCTGTTTTTACTTCCACAAGGAAAGTAAGGTTATGAGAAGTAAAATTAAGGATTATATTTCAAATTAGAAAAAAACAAGGAAATGCATAAAAATTTTAAAGACCACAAACCAAAAACTGTTATATGCTCTCTGGAGGTTTTGTTGTTATTAAGTAATTTCAACAAAATTTAACTTTATTTCTAAATGTTAAGATTCAATATAGAATCATTCATTTTTTATTGAATTGTCTTATAAATATTAGCTACTTTATAAAATGTAAAATGAATCAGATATGTAATTCTGTCTTCATGTCAGGAGTTAAGGATTCCTAATTGGTGATACAATATAAAAACTTCACAACAAATCCTCTGAAAGTAACACAATAGAGAAGTCTGAGCTTGAATCCTGGCTTTGCAAATTGTGCCACGTATAATCGATTCTCAGTTCTAAATTTAGTAAAAGTGTGTTGAGTCATTTATTTGACAGGTTGTCACATTGACTACTGTAAAAGACAACACACAAACACACACACACACACAGATATACACACATACACTCACACACACATTCTGCCAACCCTTTTAGTATTAGGATAAAGCAGCACCTGAAGTTATGGTTTTCTTCATGTCATCTCGGTGTTTCTGATACTGCTGGAGCAATATGTTGTGACAATGTTGATTTATTTCACATCCTTCTACCATACTAATTATTATTTGTTAAGAATATTAGATTTATATATTTTACATTTGTAATTTCTTTCTATGAAAGTCAATTAGATAAAATAATTATCAATCCAAATTTATTTGTATAATATAGAAATGTTTGTATTGTAAGTATGTGTGATAAAATATTTAAATGGCACATTTAATTTGGGCTAGAGTGATTCTTAGCAATTATCTGAAATAAAATAGATATTTGTTTCTGTGTAACTCGGTGTTGAATGAGTAGATTGGCAAATTTCTAAAACATCTTTGCCTTAAAATCAGAAGTGTTATAAAGTGGATAATTTTAAAGAAAAAATATTATAACATTATTGGTTTGAATTGACCTTTCATAACTAAAACAAAAATGTATTAGAAATTTAACTATTCTATTGCTTTATTTGAAGAAGATAAACAGTATATTTGTAAGATCATTAAAAACTATGAGACTACTATTTCGTATTTATAATCTCACTGAATTTCTTTTTAAGATATGCTCTTAAATATGTGTATATGTATTGTTCTAACCCATTAATTCCTAATATTATAAGGTAAAAGTCCTTCCTTTTTAGTTCTAAATAAAATATAAATTAATAATTCATATTTGTATTTAGGCTTTCTAATATATTTTTGTAAATCTCATAAAAAACAAACTGCAATAATTTACTTTTAAGATTGAAGAGAGTGGGGTTGGGGATTCAGCTCAGTGGTAGAGCACTTGCCTAGTAAGCACAAGGCCCTGGGTTCGGTTCTCAGCTCCGAAAAAAAAAAAAAGATTGAAGAAAGTGTAATACTAACCACAAGTTTAATCAATATTATTTATACTTATTTATAATTATCAGTACTACATTGATACAAAAGAAACAAGTTTACTCAATTTACCATGTCAATAAGTAGTTCATCTAAGAAGAACAAAAATTTCATTCAAAATATAATATGCCTAATTCCTTACAACAATTCCTTATCAGTGTTGTGAAGGTCACATTGGGATATAGCTGTGTATAATTCTGTATGTGTATAAGTCAACATATACAAAAGAGCCTTAGAAAGAGAATAAATGGTGAACCATCTACTTTTACCACATGCAGTTACCACTATTGTCTTTTTTCAGGTCCTGAGCTTTATTAACCAACTTCTGAGCCTTCATGCTACTTTTTCCTTATTTTTATTATTATTATTATGCTTAAATAGTTTTTATACACTTGCCATTATCCCCCTCCCTACCCACCCTCTTATTGTTCCTCATCCAAGAGCTCCTCCCCTCTCTCCAAGAAGATGTCTCCAGCCCTCACGCCACCCCTCCAGACCTTGTCTTTCTCTGGGACCTCAGTTTCTCAAGGGTTAGGCCCATCTTCTCTCACTGAGACCAGATCAGGCTATTCTTAAATACAAAAAGAAAAACCATTCTTTCCTCCTTTTAGAATGGTTCAGTTGCTGTACAGCTGATAGTTGTAAGTTTCAGTACAAAAGTTACCATGTATTTCATAGTGAACATAAATCAATAGGTCACAAGAGATTTATCAAGTCTAATGAAGAGAGGCTGTTCATTAATTCAAATATGTTTACTTGTCTGAAATACTGAAGAGAAAGCAACAACATTGGTGAGAATCAGTTCTTATTCTAGAGATTAAAACCAGGGTTTGTTTGCAGTAGGTAGGCAGGTTAAATTACCTGGCCCTCATAATGAACAATTGCTGTGACTTTCGTTAAATCTTGTATTTATGTTTCAAACATGGAAGCTTCACTCCTGATTCAGGATTTTGTCAGAATTGCCTTTTGGTGCATGTTTGTGGCTCATATCATAACATTTATTTTGAGAAATATTTCCATGATTAATACTGATGGTTACTGTATGATACTTAGCTTACAGTAAATTTATCAATTCCATAGAACTAGTACTAAGAGAATGACAAAGCATTATTTATGAAACATATAGGTCTCATTAAATCCAAAGATATGTTTTTAGCTGGTTTAGACAAGGTTGCTTTTTGATCTGGGCAGGTATGAACATAGTTATGTAGACCAAGATATATTTACTTCACTCACAGAGTTTAATCAGAGATTTATAGTTAAAGACATATGTCATCATGGATTTTTCATATTCATACATCCTTGCCCTGTGAATTGAGATCTCTGATATTATAAAATAAGTTGCTCTAAAATAAAGAAAAAAAACCCCAAATGTTAAAAAAAATCAAGTTAAGCTACAAAGTTCATTTATAGAAAGAAAAATAAAATCTAAAATATAATTCAACGGGGATTTTCTTTCTTTAATTTTGTTTTTCCTTTTCAAAAGGTTCATCTTACCCTTTCTGATTTTTTTCTGTTTATCATAGTTCATAATGAATTAAACTCTAATTTTCCTTAAACTCTAATCATCTCACTATCTAAATATGACTGAGATACTAAGGGAACTTATTAGACAGATCCTGTGTATAACATATGATATATCTTCACGTTGATAGTCATGAGTACCAAAAAAAAGGTGAAAAAATTAACAGAATAATGAGCACTGTAAAGACTAAATTTGCTGACTTTAAATATGAAAAAAGCACAGTAAAACTTAAAAATAGACATTTTAAAATTAATTTTTAACCCAGTAATGCATCTAATTATTCTCAACTTCTTTATTACAGTTGCAGCATCCAAGGACAAAGTGTTCATTATGAGTTTCTAAAGCACAAGCATAGGGATGTGTTGATGTACACGGTTCTCAGAAACACTGACTTTATATGGTATATGAGTAAGAGATGTCGAGACATCCACTAGGTTACAGTGTACAAAGAATCCCAGTGAACAATGTGACAGACATCACTACGTTTATATTAACAGGCTTCACTGATGATGCTGACTTGCAAGCCTTGTTATTTATTTTGTTTTTTGTGATCTATCTTTTTACTCTTATAGGCAACTTGGGACTTGTTTTGCTAGTCATTGGAGATTCCCGCCTTCACAATCCCATGTACTATTTTTTAAGCGTTCTATCATTTCTAGATGCCTGTTATTCCACAGTTGTCACTCCAAAGATGTTGGTCAATTTTCTTTCAAAAGATAAATCTATCTCATACCCTGGTTGTGTAACAGAAATGTTTCTCTTTGTTACATTTGGAACCACAGAATGTTTCCTGTTGGCAGCCATGGCTTATGACCGCTATGTAGCTATCTACAACCCACTTCTCTATGCAGTGAAAATGTCATCTACAGTCTATATACCTCTCATCATAGCTTGTTATTCAGGTGGAATTATGCATGCTACTATACACACAGTGGCTACCTTCAGCCTTTCTTTCTGTGCATCCAATGAAATTAGGCATGTCTTCTGTGATATTCCTCCATTGCTGGCTATTTCTTGTTCAAACACCAATATAAACCAGCTTCTGCTCTTCTATTGTGTGGGTTCCATCGAAATTATCACCATCCTGATTGTCCTGGTTTCTTACAGTTTCATACTCTTTGCAATTCTTAAGATGCGTTCTGCAGAAGGGAGGAGAAAAATCTTTTCTACATGTGGTTCTCACCTTACAGGAGTGTCAATTTATCATGGGACAATTCTTTTCATGTATGTGAGACCTAGTTCTAACTATGCCTTGGAACATGACATGATTGTGTCCACATTTTATACTATTGTGATTCCAATGCTAAATCCCCTCATCTACAGTCTGAGAAACAAAGATGTGAAAGAGGCAATGAAAAAGATTTTTGAGAGAAATTTGTTCATGAATAAAGTTCATCTTAAATTCTAACAACACTAGGAATAATGTCTGTTGTAAATCTGCATTTTATAAAGAAAGTATTTTCAAGTTTTGTTAATGGTGCCCATGTTCCAAAATGTTAGAGCTAATGTATGAATAGTATCCAAATTCCTGTTTGTAATAATAGCAATGTGCACTATCACATACATAACCATTGATGAACTCAAACTCAAATATATTAAAAATACTATTGTTATATATGTTTATATTAGTAACTTATTTGAATTTTCAATAGCATTCATGACATCAACAGTCGATTATTTAAAATGTTGTCATATTGGTTGTAGTAAGTTCTCTTCATGCAGTCTATACTTAATATGTCATCTTTAATTCCACTCTTCTCTAGCTATAATGCAATGGCTTAATTTCTTGTAACATACTTTTAACCAACTAATCACCTATGTTGGTTTTAGACATGTTCAACTTAAGCCATAGAATTTTTCTCTTTTTCTTCAGTTCTTTCTCTCTCTCTCTCTTTCTTCCTTTCTTTCTTCTTTTTTCTTTCTTTCTTTCTTTCTTTCTTTCTTTCTTTCTTTCTTTCTTTCTTTCTTTCTTTCTTTCTCTTCCTGCAGTTATTTGTTTGTAACAATGGAATATATATTCCAACTGTTATAAAAGTCACTTTTTAGATGAGGCTGTCCTCCAACTCACAGAGATATGCCTCCTGATTGGTTGAATGTAAGTCACCAAAAATTCATTATTCAAAGTTATAAATTCCAGTGTCTCATAAAATAAATGAAATAGGAATAAATTCATATGGAACTAAAGGAAAAAAGCTGATTATATATATATATATGTAATTATACATTGTATTAGCTATACCTCTTCAAGATTTATCTTCCACCTGATCAACATAATCTCTGCCACCATCTAACTATTCTTATTCAATATTTCCCCTTCTTTCATTTATTTAATTTTATTAAAACACAGCATTTGCTATCATTGATGACAAGAGAAATAATGTAATTAAATGCAAAACACCATTATTTTTCATATTAAGGTGTGTGAAATGAGTAGTATGTAATAAATAAATAAATAAAATTAATACCCATATCTTATTAGATTTGATTGTTGCTAGTAAGCAGAATTGCTTTGTTTAGCATTGTATGGCTATATATCAAAATATAACTTTTTTTAACTTTTTGGAGGGGACTTTTTTTTGAGTTTAAAATCTGAAGAGCTTTTTTTTCCTTTTCTCCATCATTATTAAATTAGTTATTTCTTATTTACGTTTCAATTGTTATTACCGTTCCTGGTTTCCAAGCAAACATCCTCCTAACCCCTCTACCTCCCCTTCCATATGGCTGTTCCCCTCCCCATCCTCCTCCCCTTATCGCCCTCCCCACAACAATCTTGTTCACCTTGGCAGGACCAAGGGCTTCCCCTTCCACCGGTGCCCTTACTAGGCTATTCATTGCTACCTATGCAGATGGAGCCCAGGGTCAGTCCATGTATAGTCTTTGGGTAGTGGCTTAGTCCCTGGAAGCTCTGGTTGGTTGGCATTGTTGTTCATGTGGTGTCTCAAGCCCCTTCAAGCTCCTTCAGTCTTTTCTCTGATTCCTTCAATGGGGGTCTCTTTCTCAGTTCAGTGGTTTGCTGCTGGCATTCGCTGGTATTTGCTGTATTCTGGCTGTGTCTCTCAGGAGAGATCTACATCCGGCTCCTGTCAGCCTGCACTTCTTTGCTTCATCCATCTTGTCTAATTTGGTGCCTGTATATGTATGGGCCACATGTGGGGCAGGCTCTGAATGGGCGTTCTTTCAGTTTCTTTTCTAAATTTTGCCTCCCTATTCCCTCCCAAGGGTATTCTTGTTCCCCTTTTAAAGGAGTGAAGCATTTGCATTTTGGTCATCCTTCTTGAGTTTCATGTGTTCTATGCATGTAGGGTAATTTGAGCATTTGGGCTAATATCCACTTGCTCAATGAGTGCATACCATATGTGTTTTTCTGTGATTGGGTTAACTCACTCAGGATGTTATTCCAGTAATCAAGGATGTTTTTAAATATGTTTCTTTTCAAATAAATAAGCATTGTGATTGTCTAGGATTGAAGTGATGAATAAGAAAAAGAATGAATTTATTTATAAGTATGCATTTTAAATTTTTAGTAAATTTATTACTGAAGAACACAGACTCATTGTGACTTTTTGCAGGAAATTTGATTATGCTGTGAAAACTAAGATTGTCTTACTTACTGAGAAAATCTGTTTCTAGTTGTTATGTTGCTCAGCTCTTAAGACAAATATATTTAACCCTTTTGAGTGGATTATAGACATACCCTTAATATGCATCTTTAATCTCAAACAATGAAGGTAAACTTAGTTTGTAGAAGAAAACACCTGCAATATTTTTAGACAAGGGCACTTCTGGGTCAGAGACTTTGACTGTGGGTTGGTAACACCACCTCTCCTTTTGATAACCTGTCTTTCTATTGGAGGTGCACTCTTGAGTTCCCTCTTTTCACTGCGGTGCATTTCATCTAATGTCACTCCAGCTTCGTCCTGAGAATCTCTCACCTCACAAGTTTCTGGTACTTTCTAGATTGTCTCCTCCACATTTCACCATCTGAGGATGCATATTTCCTTTCTAATATTCTGGCTCTCTGGACTTCTCTCCTGGCTCCCCACATCATACCTGATCCTGTTCTCCTTTACCTCTCTTGCTCTCCCTCACCTCTCCTGAGCAGATCCCTCTCTCTGCCTCCCATGATTATTTCCTTCCCCCTCCTAAGTTGGAATGAAGCATCCTCACTTAGCCTTTCTTCTTGTGAAAGCTGTTAAATTCTGTGGGTGTATGCTGGGTATTCTGCACTTTTGGTCTAATATCCACATCAGTGAGTACATAAGATGTACTCCTTTTAATCTGGGTAACCTCACTCCAGATGAAATTTTCTGGTTTCATCTATTGGTCTACAAAATTCATACCATCCTCAGTCTTAGCCTGGTTGGGGGCAGGGGCACTGTCCTCATGGGGATGGAAAAAGTTGAGGAGTAATGGGATTAGGAACTGTGGGAGGGAGGACCTGGAGGGGGGAAAAACCTGGATTGTAAATAAATAAAACTTAAAAAAGAAAATATTCATGCTTGAAAATTATTTCTAATTGAGGGGCAGGTGCAGCAACAAATCAGGGAGTTTTGATGGAATAGGATATGTCCAACTCATGAGAAGGGAGAGAGAATCCCTCTTGAGTGTCAGTGCAATGAGAGAAATGGAAGGTATTCTTACCTAGACAGGTATATAGAAACAGGTTGCAGAAGAAGAAGCATCTAGATACAGGTGAAGAGAGAAGCCAGAGAATGAGAAGCACCCAGAAGATTAGAGAATGTTACCAAAGTTGGTATAAGATCAAGCAGATCAATTCAGAAAAGGTTAAGAGAGAAGACAGATTGAATCAGTAATGTTGGAGAGGAATATGAACCAGGAGAACTTAGGGGAACCAGCGAGCCAGAGTGCAGAAAAGCAAGAAAGGATAAGCTTCTTCAACAGTATATCTCAGAGGCACTAAACATTTTAGGCATATCTTATAATGTAAATACTCTAGAAGCTTCCAGGATTAGGCCTAGTTTACAGATAGAGGCATTAAGCCTCAGAGACAATAATTCTACAATTATGTCTGACATGTAAAAATTCCATTTACTTTCATTTTTTATTAAAATTCATTTATCTTCTCTTTGAGATTTTAAGTTAGTATTCCAGAAAGCAACTGATAGCTTGACTTATCTTCATGGTTTGCTATTTTTCCAGTGAATACATTAAAATTAAGAAATCTGCATTCTCAATAGTGAGAATGGCTAAGATCAAAAACTCAGGTGACAGCAAATGCTGGCGAGGATGTGGTGAAAGAGGAACACTCCTCCATTGTTGGTGGGATTGCAGACTGGTACAACCATTCTGGAAATCAGTCTGGAGGTTCCTCAGAAAATTGGACATTGAACTACATGAGGAATCAGCTATACCTCTCTTGGGCATATACCCAAAAGATGCCCCAACATATAACAAAGACACATGCTCCACTGTGTTCATAGCAGCCTTATTTATAATAGCCAGAAGATGAAAGAACCCAGATGCCCTTCAACAGACGAATGGATACAGAAAATATGGTACATCTACACAATGGAATATTACTCAGCTATTAAAAACAATGACTTTATGAAATTCATAGGCAAATGGATGGAACTGGAAAATATCATCCTGAGTGAGGTAACCCAATCACCGAAAAACACACATGGTATGCAATCATTGATAAGTGGCTATTAGCCCAAATGCTTGAAATACCCTAGATGCACAAAACACATGAAACTCAAGAAGGATGACCAAAATGCAAATGCTTCACTCCTTCTTTAAAACAGGAACAAGAATACCCTTGGCAGGGAATAGGGAGCCAAAGTTTAGAACAGAGACAGAAGGAACTCCCATTCAGAGCCTGCCCCACATGTGGCCCATACATATACAGGCACCCAATTAGATAAGATGGATGAAGCAAAGAAGTGCAGGCTGACAGGAACCGGATGTAGATGTCTCCTGAGAGACACACCCAGAATACAGCAAATACATAGGCGAATGCCATCATTAAACCACTGAACTGAGAACAGGACCCCCGTTGAAGGAATTAGAGAAAGGACTGAAAGATTTTGAAGGGGCTTGAGACCCCATATGAACAACAATACCAAGCAACCAGAGCTTCCAGGGACTAAGCCACTACCCAAAGACTATACATGGACTGACCCTGGGCTCCAACCTCATAGGTAGCAATGAATAGCCTAGTAAGAGCACAAGTGGAAGGGGAAGACCTTGGTCCTGCCAAGACTGAACCCCCAGTGAAAGTGATTTTGGGGGGAGGTTGGTAATGGGTGTAGGATGGGGAAGGGAACACCCATATAGAAGGGGAGGGGGATGGGTTTGCGGGATGTTGGCCCGGAAACCAGGAAGGGGAATAACAATCGAAATGAAATAAGAAATACTCAAGTTAATAAAGATAAAAAAAAAATTAAAAAAAGCCTCAGACTTTGATCAAGATGGTGTAGAAAGGATTTTACAGAAGCATGTACACCCTTCCAAATGAATATACATTTGTAATATGCTGTATGTACGAATACACACAGAAAATATTCGTGAATGTACACGTGTGTGTATGAACATGAATATGTATTTCTCAGGAAAAAGTAGTCATTCTGAAAGTGTACATTTCATGATCAGTGACAAGCTAGTCAAAGGAATTTGGTTCATGTTATTAAGTTCCTAATTGTAAATCTTATACATGATAGAAAGACAATGGTTGGGTAAATTTTCTATATCAATAGTTAAAGAAGTGAGCAGTATGAATACTTGGAAAAGATAAGTCTAACATTTCAGACAATTTAAATTTAAGAAGATGCCAACACATAAGGACTCATAATGGTGACTTTGAAGAAAAGACACTAATCTTGATAGAGAGAAGACATTACGGGGAATAGGCTGAAGCTATTAATTTTTTAAGGTATTGGAATGAGAAATTTTTATTTCCATAATAAAATGAAACCACAGTTCTGGAATAACTAGTACATAAAATACTGGAAAATAATTGCAGCCATCAGAACAATGAGTCTATAGCCTGTGAAGATTTGAACACAACTTGAATTGAAAGCCCATGAAGCATAAGAATGTAAAGCAAGAGACTGTTATGAAAAAAAATGAAAGAAAGATACAAAGGAAGAAAAATAAAATGTCAAGTACAAGTTAATTCCAAATAAATACATGTTTGCCTTGCAAAAAAAAACAAAAAAAACAAGAAATCTGCATTCTTTATTTTCATCTCAGTTCTATTTCACTATAGCAATTTTGACTTTCTCTGTGCTTAAAATATGTTTTTAAAACTCTTGAGTAATTTGAATACACCTAAAGTTTTCACTGTCTTTCTCTATATTTTTCTTTCTTTTTTGGTATTTTATTTTACTTTTTGTAATGTTTTATTGATTATATGCATATTAATATTTAACCATGCCCTTCAATCTTACTCATCTCTCTTTCTCTCTACATTGGCCATTGGCCTTGCAACCTCTCCCATAAGGAGACAAGAAAATAAACAAAACATCTTACTATGAGAATTATACTGTGTCCTGGTGTCTTACACAGTATATAGTTCTACCTAAAATTCTTTTCTTGCAAATGTCCATTGCAATGAGTCATTGGTCTGGTTTGAGTTCTCTGACTTCTGTTACACTATCAGTGGTGGATCCTTGATCAGACTTTTCTAAATATCCTGTTGTTTCCCCGTGTCATGAAGATCTTGCAGGTTTGGAACAAAGAGGACCATTCCCTTTGTGGCTTCAGAATTTTATAGATGAACTAGATCTAGTTCATGCTTTTATTATGATCAGGAATGTGTCATGAATGTCTGATCACGCCAAATAATTTAAAATGTAGGGTGTTGTATTTTGTCAAAGGTTTTTCAGCATCCAATATGATAATCATGTGCCTTTTTCCCTTGAATTTGATTATGCAGTAGATTACATTGATGGATTTTTGTATATTAAACCATCCCCTACATCCATGGGATGAAGCCTTCTTGACTTGGTGAATGATGTTTTTGATGTGTCTTAGATTTGTTTTATGAGAATTTTATTGAGTATTTTGCTTGAATATTCAGAAGCAAAATTGACCAAAAATTTTCTTTCTTTGTTGGGTCTTTATGTGGTTTAGATATCAGTGTAACTGTGGCTTCATAGAATGAATTAGGTTGTGTTCCTTCTAGTTCTATTTTGTATATTTGTTTGAGAAATATTGGTATTATTAGCTCTTCTTTGAAATTCTGGTAGAATTCTGTGCTAAAACCATATGGCATTGGATACAGAAAATGTGGCTTAATTACAAAGTGGAATATTATTCAGTCATCAAAATGAGGACATCATGAAATTTGAAGGCAAATGGATGGAGCTAGAAAATACTATCCTTATTGAAATAACCCTGACCCAAAGGACATGCATTATATATACTCACTGACATTAGCCAAAACATGAAGAATACCTGTTGTACACACTAAAGACCCTAAGAACTTAAACAAGAAAGAAAGTCCAAGTATGGTTGCTTCAATTCAACTTTCAATTTCAACTTCAATTACGAGTTTTGGGATTGTTCAGTTAGGTTACCTATTGAACTTTGGTTAATGGAATGGGTACTGAGAACCATCTATTGTGTTTAGATTTTCCAGTTTTGTGAACTACAGGCATTTGAAGTGAGACTTAATAATTTTTATTAAATAATTTTAATTATTGACATGCCTAAAGTTTCCCCCTACCATTCCTCCCTCTCAGAGTTCTCCCTCTCTTTTCCCCATTATCCAAAACTAAGGGGGTGCACCAGCCTCCAGGCATCCCCATCCCTGTGCTACTACATCTTTTCTGCATTAGGAGCATCCTCTCCCACTGAGACCATACAAGTCAGTCTTCTATGGACTCTTATGTTAGTAGCTAGTCTCTGGGAACGTCCAAAGGCTCAAGTTAGTTGACACTGTCGGTTTCCCTATGGGATTGCCATCCCCTTCAGGTCTTGTAAAACTTGCTCTAACTCTTCCTTAGAGGTCCCTCAGTCAAATGGTTGTCAGTAAGTATGTGCATCTCTTTCAATGAGATGCTGGTTGAGCCTCTCAGAGAACAGCCATGCTAGGCTCCTGTCTTCAAGTACAACATAGCATCAGTAATAGTGTCAGAGTTTGAAGTCCTCCCATGGAATGGATCCAAAGTTGGGCTGGTCACTGGCTGGTCTTTCCTTTAGTCTCTGTTCCATTTTTGTCCCTGCATTTCTTTTATAGAGGAACAATTCTGGGTCAGAATTTTGAAGATGGGTTGGTGTCTCTATCCCTCTGCTAGAGGTGGTCAATTCTAGGGTCCATCTCCCCACTACTGGGCATTTCTTCTAAGGTCAGCCCCATTTAGTCCTGAGAGTCTCTCACATCTCAGGGCTCTGGGACATGTTATTTGTTTCCCTATCCCTGATTCCCAACCATACATATTCCATTCATTTTTCTGGTCCTCTGAGCTTTTCCGCTGTGTCCTTCCATATCTCATCCTGTCCCTCCTTTTAACTCTGCCTCCCCTCTCCCAACCAGTTCCCTTTTTCCTTCAGCCTCCCATGATGGAAGGTCTAAATGAGGATACTTGACTCTCACTTAGCAGGGGAAATTAAAGCAAGCAACAAGCAAACAAATAAAACATGACTAGCAAAAGGTATGAGGGACCTTGGTGGGAGAGAAGAATAAGGTGGAGGGGGCAGGATCAGGTGTCAGGAGAGACCAAAAAGAATCTCACAGGATCAGAAAAAATAATGGAAATTTGCAGTTGCTGGCCATGAAGTAGAGATGGGTGAGGAAGTCTCTAGGAAATACTGAGACCTGGAATGAAGCAATGCCAGGAGTCAAGGAAGGTGATCTTAGGTGAGAGGCATACTAGTGAGGATATGGAACCTGAAGAGGCCACTTCTTGTAGTCAGGCATGACCCCCACTGGCGAGTAAGTACACAAGCCCAACCTTAACACTTTTAACCTAAATTCTGTTGTGTCTAAAAGAAATATAGGGGACCAAGATGGAGGGAGATGGAAGGAATTATCAATCAGTCCATGGGTGAAATACAATCCCTGACAATACTCATGGTACACTATTATACTTACAAACAACAGCCTAGCATAATTCTCTTCTAAGAGGCTTTACCCAGTAGCTGACTGAAATGAATTCAGATACAAACAGGCAAATATTAGATGGAGGTTAGAGACTTTTATGGAAGAGTTGGGAGAATGACTGAAGACCCTATAGGGGATAGAAACCACACAGGAAGACCAACAGTTTCAACTAACCTAGACACCTGAGAGTTCTCAGAAACTTAACCAAATATTATACAGGGAATAGACTTGGACCCTGGACCATATGTTGCAAAGGGCTACCTTGTCTGCCTTCGGTGGAAGAAGATATGCCTAATCATGCTGTTGCTTGTTCCCCAAAAGTTAGGGGATAACCAGGGGGCACAAGCATCTCAGAGGAGTGGGAGACAGGTAAGGAACTCTATGAGGTGGTGACAGAGAGACAAGAGACTAGTAGCAATAGGGATGTAAATAAATAAATATAAAACCAAATAAATAAGTAAATAAATGAATAAATAAAATATTACTGACAAAATGTAGTGTTCAAGACAAAGTATAAAGTGTCATCATAGCCCACATAAAGCATGCATAAAGTCAAAAAAAATATTCAAGTTTCTGAGGAAATAAATTAAGGAAGATATCAGAAAATGGAAAGATTTGCCATTCTCATGGATTGGTAGGATTCACGTAGTGCAAAAGGCCATCTTACTAACAGCAATATACACCATGATTGCCATTCTCATCAAAACTCTAACACAATTCCTCTCAAACAGTGAAAGAATAATTCACAACTTGATGTGGAAAAAAAAAACATTCCAAGGAGCTAAAGTATTCCTATACAATTAAAGACCCACTGGTTGTATCACCTTCATTGATCTTAAGTTTTACTACAACAATAGTGTTAAAAACTGCATGGCATTGGTATAGAAAAAGACAGGATGATCCATGGAATTCAATTGATGACCCTGAAATAAACCTACACAGCTGTGTACCCTTGATTTTGCCAAAGAAGCCAAAACACTACAATGAGGGAAAACTTCTTCAAAAAAATAGTACTGAAAACATTCTAATGGGGGAAACAGCATCTTCAAGATATGGTATTCGTCAAATTGGATGTCTGCATGTAGAAAAATGCAAATAGATCTTTATGCATCACCCTGCAACCTGCACCCTAGACTCAAGTCTAAGTGGATCAAATACTTCAATGTAAACCAATGTACCAGAAATGTGATAGAGTGCAAAATACACTTGAATACATTGGTCCAGAAAACAACTTCTTAAACAATGGCTCAGGCTGTAAGATAAACAACTGACAATTGGAACCTCATGAAAAGCATCTGTGAGGCAAAGTACAATGTCAACAGGACATGTAGGAGCCTGCAGTCTCTGAAAAGAACTTCAGCAACCTTACAACTGACAAAGGGCTATTATCTAAAATATGTAAAGAACTCAAGAAGTTAGCACACAAACACAAAAATCTAAAACAAAAATGAAATAACAAAATAACACAATTGGAAAAAAAAACATGAGATATAGAACTAAATAGAAAATCCTCAACAGAGGCATCTTGAATGGCTGGGAAGCACTTAAAAATATTCACCAACCTTAATCATCAGGGAAATGAAAATCAAAATTACTCTGAGATTCTACCTAGTAGCTATGAGAATGCCTAAGATCATAAACTGAAGTGACAGTACATGCTGGCAAGGATGTGGAGCAAAGGGAACATTCCTCTATTTTAGGTGCAAGTATAAACTTGTATAAATCCATTTGGCAGTTTCTCAGAAAATTGGGAATAGTTCTACCTCAGGAACCAGCTGTATCACTCCTGAGCATATACTTAAAAGATGGTCCAACATCACACAAAGACACAATTATGTTCATAACAGCCTTATTCTAGAAACTGGAAACAACCTAGATGACCCTCACTGAAGAATGGATAAATAAAATGTGGTACATAAACACAACACAATACTATTATGCCTTGATGTATGACATGATAGAGTACTTACTTTATACCACTTTGCTTTTCATGCTGAAGGTAATCTTTAACTACAGTCTGGTGTGTAAGAGTTCATAAACAGTCTCCTGGAGATATATTGTTTTGTAAATAAAGTACATATTTAGAATTAAGTAAACAAATAACACTGACTGTATTTCTCCATTGTAAGAATCTGGAGAACAAATGATCTTTTTATGCTACTATATTATTTCTTGTCATATCACTAAATAAAATGTTGATTTGTTTTTCTACATTGTATTTTGATATATAAACTTCATGTCTCTTCTGTCTTAATCAGTATCTCCAAAGACATCTCTAATAAGTATCAATATATTTACTATGCTGTGTATATTTTCCCTTCAAAATTGTGGAAGAATCCTTTTAAGAGGCATCTTTCCTTACTGGAAGTATTCATCTGCACAGGGGTATCTGTGCTTACTAAAAATATTCTACAAAATATTAGTGTTTCATCTTTTAAGAGTTACATTTAAAATTTAAGTCTTGGTACTGACCCTTCAGATTCATATCTACCCTGATCTCTCTCTAATCTCTATAGCAACATCTTGCATATCTCCATTTTGAACTTATCATATTTTCCCCTGAAGAAATAAAAGGAAATTCAATCCTTAGGGAGGATGCAAAATTTATGTGTAGGTATTGATTTATCCTAGAAAATAAACACATTATGGCATGTTTATTCACTGTTTTAAGGAACATTTTTGAGAGAAAAGAGTGACATTAAGAACACACTTTTTTTTTTTTATTAACTTGAGTATTTCTTATATACATTTCGAGTGTTATTCCCTTTCCCGGTTTCTGGGCAAACATCCCCCTGCCCCCTCCCCTTCTTTATGGGTGTTCCCCTCCCCACCCTCCCCCCCTTGCCGCCCTCCCCCCAACAATCTAGTTCACTGGGGGTTCAGTCTTAGCAGGACCCAGGGCTTCCCCTTCCACTGGTGCTCTTACTAGGATATTCATTGCTAGCTATGAGGTCAGAGTCGAGGGTCAGGTATAGGCTTTAGGTAGTGGCTTAGTCCCTGGAAGCTCTGGTTGCTTGGCATTGTTGTACATATGGGGTCTCGAGCCCCTTTAAGCTCTTCCAGTTCTTTCTCTGATTCCTTCAACGGGGGTCCTATTCTCAATTCAGTGGTTTGCTTCTGGCATACGCCTCTGTGTTTGCTGTATTCTGGCTGTGTCTCTCAGGAGAGATCTACATCTGGCTCCTGTCGGCCTGCACTTCTTTGCTTCATCCATCTTGTCTAATTGGATGGCTGTATATGCATGGGCCACATGTGGGGCAGGCTCTGAATGGGTATTCCTTCTGTGTCTGTTTTAATCTTTGCTTCTCTATTACCTGCCAAGGGTATTCTTGTTCCCCTTTTAAAGAAGGAGTGAAGAATTCACATTTTGATCATCTGTCTTGAGTTTCATTTGTTCTAGGCATCTAGGGTAATTCAAGCATTTGGGCTAATAGCCACTTATCAATGAGTGCATACCATGTGTGTCTTTCTGTGATTGGGTTAGCTCACTCAGGATGATATTTCCTAGTTCCATCCATTTGCCTATGAATTTCATAAAGTCACTGTTTTTGATAGCTGAGTAATATTCCATTGTGTAGATGTACCACATTTTCTGTATCCATTTCTCTGTTGAAGGGCATCTGGGTTCTTTCCAGCTTCTGGCTATTATAAATAAGGCTGCGATGAACATAGTGGAGTCTTTTTTATATGTTGGGGCATCTTTTGGGTATATGCCCAAGAGAGGTATACCTGGATCCTCAGGCAGTTCAATGTCCAATTTTCTGAGGAACCTCCAGACTGATTTCCAGAATGGTTGTACCAGTCTGCAATCCCACCAACAATGGAGGACTGTTCCTCTTTCTCCGCATCCTTGCCAGCATCTGCTGTCACCTGAGTTTTTGATCTTAGCCATTCTCACTGGTGTGAAGTGAAATCTCAGGGTTGTTTTGATTTGCATTTCCCTGATGACTAAGGATGTTGAACATTTCTTTAGGTGTTTCTCAGCCATTTGGCATTCCTCAGCTGTGAATTCTTTGTTTAGCTCTGAACCCCATTTTTTAATAGGGTTATTTGTCTCCCTGTGGTCTAACTTCTTGAGTTCGTTGTATATTTTGGATATAAGGCCTCTATCTGTTGTAGGATTGGTAAAGATCTTTTCCCAATCTTTTGGTTGCCGTTTTGTCCTAACCACAGTGTCCTTTGCCTTACAGAAGCTTTGCAGTTTTATGAGATCCCATTTGTTTATTTTTTTTATTTTGTTATTTTTTTTTTTTTTTTTTTTGTTTTTTTTTTTTTTTTTTTTTTTTTTTTTTTTTTTTTTTTTTTTTCTTTTTTGAGCTGAGGACCGAACCCAGGGCCTTGTGTTTCCTGGGCAAGCACTCTACCACTGAGCTAAATCCCCAACCCCGAGATCCCATTTGTTGATTCTTGATCTTAGAGCATAAGCCATTGGTGTTTTGTTCAGGAAATTTTTTCCAGTGCCCATGTGTTCCAGATGCTTCCATAGTTTTTCTTCTATTAGATTGAGTGCATCTGGTTTGATGTGGAGGTCCTTGATCCCCTTGGAAATAAGCTTTGTACAGGTGATAAGCATGGATCGATCTGCATTCTTCTACATGTTGACCTCCAGTTGAACCAGCACCTTTTGCTGAAAATGCTATCTTTTTTCCATTGGATGATTTTGGCTCTTTTGTCAAAAATCAAGTGCCCATATGTGTGTGGGTTCATTTCTGGGTCTTCAATTCTATTCCACTGGTCTATCTTCCTGTCTCTGTACCAATACCATTCAGTTTTTATCACTATTGCTCTGTAATACTGCTTGAGTTCAGGGATAGTGATTCCCCCTGAAGTCCTTTTATTGTTGAGGATAGTTTTAGCTATCCTGGGTTTTTTTGTTATTCCAGATGAATTTGCAAATTGTTCTGTCTAACTCTTTGAAGAATTGGATTGGTATTTTGATGGGGATTGCATTGAATCTGTAGATCGCTTTTGGTAAAATGGCCATTTTTACTATATTAATCCCACAATCCATGAGCATGGGAGATCTTTCCATCTTCTGAGGACTTCTTCAATTCCTTTCTTCAGTGTCTTGAAGTTCTTATTGTACAGATCTTTTACTTGCTTGGTTAAAGTCACACCGAGGTACTTTATATTATTTGGGTCTATTATGAAGGGTGTCATTTCCCTAATTTCTTTCTCGGCTTGTTTCTCTTTTGTGTAGAGGAAGGCTACTGATTTATTTGAGTTAATTTTATACCCAGCCACTTTGCTGAAGTTGTTTATCAGCTTTAGTAGTTCTCTGGTGGAACTTTTGGGATCACTTAAATATACTATCATATCATCTGCAAATAGTGATATTTTGACTTCTTCTTTTCCGATCTGTATCCCCTTGACCTCCTTTTGTTGTCTGATTGCTCTGGCTAGAACTTCAAGAACTATATTGAATAAGTAAGGAGAGAGTAGGCAGCCTTGTCTAGTCCCTGATTTTAGTGGGATTGCTTCAAGTTTCTCTCCATTTAGTTTAATGTTAAACTGGTTTGCTGTATATGCTTTACTATGTTTTAGGTATGGGCCTTGAATTCCTATTCTTTCCAGGACTTTTATCATGAAGGGGTGTTGAATTTTGTCAAATGCTTTCTCAGCATCTAATGAAATGATCATGTGGTTTGTTCTTTCAGTTTGTTTATATAATGGATCACGTTGATGGTTTTCCATATATTAAACCATCCCTGCATGCCTGGGATGAAGCCTACTTGATCATGGTGGATGATTGTTTTGATGTGCTCTTGGATTCGGTTTGCCAGAATTTTATTGAGTATTTTTGCGTCGATATTCATAAGGGAAATTGGTCTGAAGTTCTCTTTCTTTGTTGGGTCTTTGTGTGGTTTAGGTATAAGAGTAATTGTGGCTTCATAGAAGGAATTCGGTAGTGCTCCATCTGTTTCAATTTTGTGGAATAGTTTGGATAGTATTGGTATGAGATCTTCTATGAAGGTCTGATAGAATTCTGCACTAAACCCGTCTGGACCTGGGCTCTTTTTGGTTGGGAGACCTTTAATGACTGCTTCTATTTCCTTAGGAGTTATGGGGTTGTTTAACTGGTTTATCTGTTCCTGATTTAAGTTCGGTATCTGGTATCTGTTGAGGAAATTGTGCATTTCCTGCAGAATTTCAAGTTTTGTTGAATATAGGCTTTTATAGTAAGATCTGATGATTTTTTGAATTTCCTCTGAATCTGTAGTTATGTCTCCCTTTTCATTTCTGATTTTGTTAATTTGGACACACTCTCTGTGTCCTCTCGTTAGTCTGGCTAAGGGTTTATCTATTTGGTTGATTTTCTCAAAGAACCAACTTTTGGTTCTGTTGATTCTTTCTATGGTCCTTTTTGTTTCTACTTGGTTGATTTCAGTTCTGAGTTTGATTATTTCCTGTCTTCTACTCCTCCTGGGTGTATTTGCTTCTTTTTGTTCTAGAGCTTTTAGGTGTGCTGTCAAGCTGCTGACATATGCTCTTTCCTGTTTCTTTCTGCAGGCACTCAGCACTATGAGTTTTCCTCTTAGCACAGCTTTCATTGTTTCCCATAAGTTTGGGTATGTTGTACCTTCATTTTCATTAAATTCTAAAAAGTCTTTAATTTCTTTCTTTATTTCTTCCTTGAGCAGGTTATCATTGAGTAGAGCATTGTTCAATTTCCACGTCTATGTGGGCATTCTTCCCTTATTGTTATTGAAGACCAGTTTTAGGCCGTGGTGGTCCGATAGCACGCATGGGATTATTTCTATCTTTCTGTACCTGTTGAGGCCCGTTTTTTGACCAAGTATATGGTCAATTTTGGAGAAAGTACCATGAGGAGCTGAGAAGAATGTATATCCTTTTGCTTTAGGATAGAATGTTCTAGAAATATCTGTTAGGTCCATTTGGCTCATGACTTCTCTTAGTCTGTCTACATCTCTCTTTAATTTCTGTTTCCATGATCTGTCCATTGATGAGAGTGGGGTGTTAAAGTCTCCTACTATTATTGTGTGAGGTGCAATGTGTGCTTTGAGCTTTAGTAAGGGTTCTTTTTTCACGTATGTGGGTGCCCTGTATATTTGGCATAGATATTTAGGATTGAGTTCATCTTGGTGGATTTTTTCCTTTGATGAATATGAAGTGTCCTTCCTTATCTTTTTGATGACTTTTAGTTGAAAAATTGATTTTATTGATATTAGAATGTCTCCAGCTTGCTTCTTCTGACCATTTGCTTGGAAAGTTGTTTTCCAAACCTTTCACTCCCTGAGATATTGTCTGTCTTGTCTCTGAGGGTGTGTTTCCTGTAGGCAGCAGAATGCAGGGTCCTCATTGTGTATCCAGTTTGTTAATCTATGTCTTTTTATTGGGGAGCTGAGGCCATTGATGTTGAGAGATATTAAGGAATAGTGATTATTGCCTCCTGTTATATTCATATTTGGATGTGATGTTATGTTTGTGTGCTTTTCTTTTCTTTGTTTTGTTGCCAAGACGATTAGTAAGAACACACGTTTTTAAACAAGTATTAAACTAAAGAGCACAAAGAGACAAATAAACATATTATTAATATAACTAATACGTGTTGAGTAAAATATTATTTTTTATTTTTTATGAAATTACTTGTTTTTTACATTTCAAATGTTGCCCCTCCCACCTCGAATTCATCATCCCCTCCACCTCCTCTTTGCTTCAGAGAGGGTGCTCTTCACCCTACCCCGACATGTCTACATCACCTCCACCAGCATCTCTCATTCCTTGGTCATCAAGTATCTACAATATTGAACAAATCCTCTTCCACTGAAGCCAGACTAGGCATCCTCTGCTACCTATATGCCAGTGGTAGGGGCACATACAAGCTCTTTGGTTGGTGGTTTAGTCTCTGGAGCCACCAGTAGTGCAGATTAGTTGACACTGTTGATCTGTCTACAGTATTGCCATCTGTTTTGCTCCATCAGTCTTTCCCCTAACTTTTCATAGGGGTTCCAAACCTCAGATAAGTGGTTGGGTGTAAGTATTTGCATCTCTCTTAGTCAACTTGTGATAGAGCTCTAGGATAGCCATGCTAGGCTCTGTCTGCAAGCACTACACAGAATCAGTAATTGTGTCATAGTTTGGTGCTAGTATATTGTATAGATCCCAAGTTAGGCTTCT
Source organism: Rattus rattus (assembly GCF_011064425.1). Classification (NCBI taxonomy): domain Eukaryota; kingdom Metazoa; phylum Chordata; class Mammalia; order Rodentia; family Muridae; genus Rattus; species Rattus rattus. The sequence continues at coordinate 63,867,921 of NC_046158.1, forward strand.
CACTGGATGGCCTTTACTTCAGTCTCTGCTCCATTTGTATGTCCTTAATTTCATTTAGGCAGAACCATTTCTGCACTAAAAAAATTGAAGATGGTTGGGTGGTCCTATCCCTCAAGTGGAGAAGGTCTCTTCAGGTTCCATCTCCCCACTGTTGGATATTTTGGCTAAGTCATCCTCACTGAGTCCTAGGAGCCTCTCCCATCCCAGGACTCTGGGATTTTCTAGAGGTTTCCCCATACCTACTCCCAACAATGTCCCCACTCCGACACAGCTGTATATTTCCATTTATTCTCCTAGATCTCTGGTTTCTCTCCTGTCTCCCCCATACCTGAATCCATTAAGAATTGATGTTGAGTTAAGCTATATGAACTATCTCCGCTCTTATTATAGAATCCCAGAAACCAAATGGAGAGAAGAGTTATATGAATCTGTGAATACTCTCATAACGCTGTACTTATACCATACCTTAACACACATTACTGAAAAATGTTAAGCCCTTATTCTGGTTTCTGTCTGTTCCTGGAGCTGAACATGTCCCACATGATTTTGACTCTGAGAACCCCCAGAAGTGCAGGTTAATTGACACTGTGGTTCTGCCTACAGCCTTGTCATCCCTTGTGCTCAGTCAGTCCTTCCCCTAACTTTTCAAAGGGGTCCCCATCATCTCTGTACCCAAATACTGTGGGGGAGAGAACTGGACACTCAAAAGTGCAGACAATTCTGAGAGTTCAGGGGAAAACACAATTTCTATTCATATTCCTGGCCCCAGAGGAACCTGCCCAGAGCCCTCTAGAGACAGGAAGAGGTAAAGGACAGGATAATTCCAGTATCTGCCTGCCTGCAGAGCTGAAAGCCAGTTGTCAAGAGGACTGACAAACCTGAGAGCAGAGGTAAGACCATCACTTCTGTTCTCGGGGACTGACTGGAGCCCTCAGTACACAGGAAACCAGACAAGAGCAGTGGCTGACCTGGTCCCATAGCTCACTGTACCTAGATCCCTCTCACCAGAGATTCTGAAAGCCAGAGGATCCTGGGCAGATGTCATAGAGACCCAAAGCGAACACAAATGCAAGCCTGTGCTACTATATCCAGCAAAATTCTCAAATAATATAGATTGAGAAACCAAAATATTTCATGACAAAACCAAATTGACACAATATATTTCAACAAGTCTGGCTGTACAAAGGATAATAGATGGGAAACCCAAAGAGGTAAACTACACCCTAGAAAAAGCAAGATAATCATGTTATTGAAACAAACCCAAAAGAAGAGAGACACACAAATATAATTCCACCTCTAACAACAAAAATAACAGGAAATAACAATCACTGTTCCTTAAAAATCTCTTAACATCAGTGGACTCAATTCCTCAATAAAAAGAGGTAGACTAACAGACTGGATATGAAAGCAGGACCCAGTATTTTACTGCATATAGGAAATGCACCTCAGTGACAAAGACAGACACTACTACTTCAAAGTAAAGGGCTGGAAAAATATTTTCCAAACAAATGATCCAAGAACAAACTGGAGTAGTCATTCTAATATCGAATAACATCGACTTTCAACCAAAAGTCATCAAAAAAGATAAGGAAGGACACTTCATACTTATCAAAGTAAAAATCCACCAAGATGAACTCTCAAGCCTGAATGTCTATGCTCCAAATGCAAGGACACCTACATTCATAAAAGAAACCTTACAAAAGCTCAAAGCACACATTACACCTAGCACAATATTGGTGGGAGCCTTCAACACCCCACTTTTTTCAGTGGACAGATCATGAAAACAGAAACTAAATTGAGACACATAGAAACTAACAGAAGCAATTAACTAAATGGATTTAACAAATATCTATAGAACATTTCATCCTAAAAGACTATAACTTTTTCTCAGCACCTCATGGTATCTTATCCAAGATTGTAGAGAGCCGCAATAACATGCGCCACCACTAGATGGCGCTGGCTTCCACTGCACCCCACGTGGAAGGCCAAGTCAGTCAAGATGGCGCCAGCCAGCCGGCCCCCCCTTCAGGAAGTTAACTGTGCGCATGTGCAAGAGTGCCCGTGCAGGTGTCTTGCCCATTCCAGGGCGATGCCTGATGAGGTCATGAGGGCAAAATCCAATCAGGTGTGGATGCTTGGCGACATTGGGGATATAGAACACACCATGTTGGGCGTGACAAAGGGGCTTCCATGAGACAGGAATAAAGTATCACCCATATAAAGAATTTCTATGTCTCGCGGCTTTTGCCGTAGGAAAGTCAGCGGCGTGGGACATTTGGTGCTGAGAACCGGGAAAAAGGCCATGCATCATTGCATCAAGCCGGGCGCCACGGAAGCCTCATTTCACGGAAGAAATTCAGAAGCTATGAGTGAGGGGTAAGACTCTGAGAGACCATGGCTTAGCCTTGATCTGCTCCAACTCAGTCCCTACGGATTTGCAGGTGCCGGCTGTGGTTGCTGGCAACCTCGGGCTTTTTTTCTATTGACCTTGAGTTTCTAGCTACCGCCAAAGGCGTCCAGAGGTTGCATGGGAACTGCCTAGTTAAAACAGCAAAAGCGGAGAGTGTTAGGGGCGAAAGCGGAAAGCGTCAGAAACAGAGGGTAGTGAAAAGTTGCACGAGAAAAGGATACTGATCGATCTCAAGTACCAGTCCCCAATTCGAGGTGAAATATTGGGGAAAGAATGCCCCGGGAGAGAAGGAGGAAGTAAAAGGAACACAATATTTTGGGAAAAAGTTTGTCTTGGTGCTTATAAAGGTATAATTAAGCTCCCGCCGCCAAGCTCTCGGGACGCTTGGCGTCCGTCTTGCTTCAATACGCGACAGCTTTACAGAGTCATGCTGATCAGATTTGATCGAGGCAGACCGCCTGAAAATTTATTCAGGAGAATCAAACAAAGGACATCTCAGTGCCTACGTTACAGCCTGATGGAGTTTTATGTAATTGTGAATAAAATTATTCAGGGCTGTGTTTCACTTCCATACCATTGGCAAATGTCGGTCGTGCACCGCTCAGATAATATATCTCCAGTATCTTACAGGAATTGGGTTTCCAACACATTGGTGGACTAGTCCAGGAATTGAGACAATCCACGCCCTATATCAACTCCACCCGAGTGGATAGTCACCGTGACACCATCTAGTTTTTCCCTCTTTGTCTGTTGTTTGTCTCTGGTGCACCAGGATGTCCCCGTGTCTGTCAGTTTATGTCTGTGATTTTTGTTTCTGCTTGTTTAAATGTTTCGTTCATGTTCAAAAGAAAAAATGGTAAAAACCTTATCTGCCGGTCGTACACACCTTGACTTGGTTTTAACTCGTTTCAAAAGGAACAAATGAATAGAAAAAGTTTCAATCAGGTCTTTGAAGCCCTGTGCCTGAGCCAGGTGTCTAGATTAGCTGGAGGAGCTGCTTAGAGGCTGGCTAAGCGTCTACACGGGCTGATCTTAGTGCTAACAACTTCTCAGCTTCTTTGGTACAAGAGTTGATAGCTGTTTCTCTTAGAAAAATCCCTGACTGGTTAATTGACTCAACAGGTGACAAGGCATCTCTTAAAAATCATTAGCTAAAAGGTAAAAAAGTGGTGTTTGGTATATATTAAGATATGTGTAGCCACTTCAATTTTTTTCTTATTGGTTTTAAATGTATAAATATGCTCTGCTTGTCTTGGTTTGTGGATTATTGGCTTTCAAGTTATTAGATATGGTTAAAAGGTATAATATTGGTAACAGAAAGTTGGCTTAAAACTGTAATTTGGATGAAGTAATTCTAGACAACATGTGACATTGGGCCACCCTAGTGAGACAGGTCTAAATTGAGGTAATATTTTTATGGAATTCTTATGCTAGAAACCAGGCTTCTAAAAGAATTTAAGACATTGTCTCGAAAGGTATTAGAGACCGCACCATTGTGTGTTCGAATGTAGAATTGACAGTCAAACTTTACAACATAATAGATAGACTTGGGGTGCCTTGGAGACTAGATTGTTTGTTGGGGGTTGAGTTTTGCTTTCCAAAGGTGTGGCTTGCCCTGTAGTTATCTGTATTCTAATGCTAATTTCCACTGCCCAGAGAACAGCTGCCTAGTCACGTACTCAGAACTCAGGTGACCTTGTGGTGGTGGTCTGGTGTTACAAGGAGAACTTAAGGATTTGATTAAGGATTGCCAGTGTTATATTGACTAACTCAAATTTATTTATAATTGAGGAAAAATCAAACAGGTAGAGATTGTATTGGATAGAGATTGTTACAGGATTTACAAAAGATTGATGAGGTTTTAGAACTTAGAGAACATTACAGCCAGTTTCCTTACTCCAACTGCCATTTCAAGATAGATTTAGAGGATTGTTTTATACAGTTTGTTTACATCCTGGCGATTGTGAGTTTTTATTTTGTGAGCTTGCTTATAATTTTAGAGAGCCCATAGATGATTTCATTAAAAGTACTAACAGCCTTATATTATATAATTTTATTACTTCTTCAATGTAAAAAGTTAGAACCTTAAATCTTTCAGTGTATATAAAAAAAATTTACTACAAACTTTTGCTCGCAAAATGAGCTTTAATATTTGGGGAGTAGCTGTTACACTACTCCAGAAAAGAATATTTGAAACTAATTTTAAGCTTCTAAGGATATTTTAATTGGCTAAGTACCTCACCTTACCAGAGGACTTAGGTCTTTGTTATGCACATTGGAAATAAAGCTTCAGCTGTGTTAATACAGAATTGTAGGCTAGAGTCATAGAAGTATTTTAAAAAGAAACCTGGTGAAACATACCTTAGTCCAAACAACAAGTTAATTGGTTATTACAAAATACTGATATTTGGCCTATTACTTATACAAATTTTTCAGACAAAATTGATAATTTTACTCTTTGCATGCTTTTGTACTCCCTACATATTTGTGCGTACTACCCATAGAAAATGCGCTTAGAGTATTTATAGGTGGTTCATCTAATGAAAAGGCTACATGTATGATTGGATCACTGGTTTATTCTCTTGAGTTTCCCCTGCTTCAACACAGACTATTAAATTACGTGCTGTAGCCACTGTTTTTTAAATGTTAAAAAATCAAGCTTTCAATTCATATACTGATAGCCAATATGTGGCTTGTGGTTTTACAATTGATTAAAAGGTTTTCCTTTTTTTTTTAGATACTGCTAGCCCTCAAATTTTACAATTACTTAATGCTTTATTGGAGACAGGTTTTCTACTTAAAATCAGTGAGTGATTCCAGTGTAAATTGTCTGACAACTCACTGTCCTTTCAGTGCTCTGGCTCAGACAACTAAACAAAACCATAGACCCAGCTCTTTAAAAATGGTAATGGGGTTGATAACACACCCTTAGGAAAAGAGGAAGACTTCATTTGCTTACTTTCAACGCCCAGCTTCACCCTGCCAACTCAGATTTCAAAATAATGCTAAATCTGGACCTTGTTTACAGGATTTGGCATTTCTAATTAATGCTTAAAACTTGTGAGGTGCTGGAGAGATGGCTTAGTGATTAAGAGCACTAAATACTGTTCCTTAATAGACCATTTAAGAACTTAAACTGGATTGCCTGAGCTCTTTAACAAGGGAAGACAGATACCAGACAGATTAGGCCTTACATAAGAAAAATTAGTGAAAAAATCTCATTCTTTATATATCCAATACAATAATGCTGGAGATAATAATTTGATATACAAGTCAATTTATAAATACAAGTGCTCAGTGTCCTCAATTTAATCCTCGAGGACTTACCTTAATAAATAATATCTTTACTATATCTTTATAAATAAAAAGGGGGAGTTATCCCTGTATGCTAAAATATGCTCCTTTTATTTCAATTTTAAAAATTTGGACGCCAAAGTTTATGGCACCCTACAACTAGACATACTTCTGCCTAGGTGAGAGAGATCCACTTAGTGACATATTCCTGTCCAGATATTTTATATGGGGAAGAGGGAATGTTTGTGTTTTTTCTACAGGATGCTACAAGAGTGTGCCAGCTGCCTGGGTGGTTGCTGAGACTTGCTGATCCTGGTTACATGAAGATTCAGCTCTCGTGGTTCGGGTCCCTAGAGTCATTCCTCTGCCCTGAAAAGAAGATGGAAGACCCTCCTTCACTTTTTGTCATCACAGAAATTTTGCCATTGCTGCAGTCAGTGTTACCGCTATGTGTTCCCGGCCCCACTGTGGCCTTCACGCCAGACTCTGTACACTGCTGCTTGATTCCAGCTGTTACCCTGTCCTTCATTTCCCTGGTGACTTGCTGCCTTAATTTGGTAACTGGTGTTGCCATTTTAGCAGACTGTAACTTCACAGAAAGCCATCTGTGTAAAGCTACAATGACTGAGAACTCTGTCCTGGTCATACAGATCTCAGAAATTGGTTCCATTGTCTGCTGGTTGTTCCAGAGAAAATGACTGATCCTGAACTGTCCTAGAAAAGACCTTGACACTTCGCTGCTATTGTAACAGCCATTACTGCTGCAGACATTGTGTCTGCAGTGTCTGAAGTTATCCTCCCCCCAATCTATTTGTTAGACAAATACAGTGGGTGAACTTTTTCTGGAGTAATTTACTAACAATTGGAAATTAAATTTCATTATAGGAGTGGCTTGACCATGGCCCTTGGTGGCAACAGCCTGAGGAGGACCAAATGAGGTGCCCACTACTTTATCGGGAGTGGCTCTGTTTGATGCAGCCTATGCTGTGGATCAGTATTCATACCATGGTTGGTTTGCAAACTCAGATCTCAACAATAATGTGACAAGGCCGTTATTCACTCAAGCACTTGTGGCCATTGTACAAGGGCCTCCACTGAAATTTGGTTATCTTGCTCAGATTTACTCTGTATCTGAGTTCCCTGCTCCTGCACCCCAGGGGACCTCTTGGTCCATTGCACTGGGAGGAGAGGAATTTTCTTTGTATTCTGAGTTCTCTGCTCTTGCACCCATAGACCTGTGGGTCCATTTGCACTAGGATTGAGAGAGACTCAGTGATTTCCTTTGATCAGCCCTACATCACTGAGGTTTCCCATTACACGCGATAGGTGATCATGACTGCTATAAAATTATAAATTAAAAAGGTGAGATGTAGAGAGCGCAAACATGCGCCACCACCAGATGGCGCTGGCTTCCACCGCGCCCACGGAAGGCCAAGTCGTCAAGATGGCGCCAGCCAGCCCCCCTTCAGGAAGTTAACTTGTGCGATGTGCAAAGAGTGCCTTTCGTGCCAGGTCTTTGCCCATTCCAGGACGTGCCTGATGAGGGGGCCGATAAGCAACCAATCAGGTGTGGATGCGCCGACGATTAGGGGATATAGAACACACCATGTTGGCGTGACAAAGGGGCTTCTCCATGAGACAGGAATAAAGTATCACCCATAGCAAGAATTTCTATGTCTCGCGTGCTTCTTGCCGGCGGAAAGTCGCGCGTGGGACACAAGATTAAACATATAATCAGTCACAAAACAGACTTCAACAGATACAAGAAGTTAAAAATAATCCCATGCACCCTATAAGATCACCATGGACGACGTCTGGTTTTCAATAACAATAAAAGCAACACAAATCCCACATACACTTGGAACTTGAACAATGGTCTACTCAATGATGACTTGCTCAAGGAAGAAATAATGAAAGAAATTAAAAACTTTTTCTAATTTAATGAAAATGAAGGTACAACTTACACAAACTTATGGAACACAATGAAAAAAAAGTTCCAAGAGGAAAACTCACACCTCTTAGTGGCTCCAAAAGGAAACTTGAAAGAGCTTATACTAGCAGGTTGACAGCCCACCTTAAAGTTCTAGAACAAAAGAAACAAATACACCCAAGAGGAAATAATCAAACTCAGGGCTGAAATCAACCAAGTAGAAACAAAAAAGACTATATAAAGAATAGACAAAACCAGGAGCTGGTACTTTCATGAAATAAGCAAGAATAGATAAACAATAAGCTGGACCAAAAGAGGGCAAAGAGAGTATCCAAATTAAGAAAACCAGAAATAAGAAGGGAGACATAACAACAGAATCTGCAGAAATTCAAAAAATTCCTCAAATCTGACTTCAAAAGTCTATGTTCAACAAAATGGAAAATCTGGATGAAATGGACAAATGTCTAGACAGATTCCAGCAAAAAAGTTAAATCAGGATCAGATAAACCATCTATAAACTACCATAACTCGTAAAGAAATAGAAGCAGTTATTAAAAGTTTCCCAACCAAAAAAAGCACAGGACCAGATGGCTTTAGTGGAGAATTATATCAGACCTTCATAGAAATCCTAATACTAATGCTGTCCAAGCTGTTCAGCAAAATAGAAACAGAAAGAAAACTACCCAATTCCTTCTATGAATTCACAATTATGCTTACACCTAAAGCACACAAACACCCAACAAAGTAAGAGAACTTCTGATGAATTTCCCTTATAAATACCAATGCAAACATACTCAATAAAATTCTCGCAAACTAAATCCATGAACACATCAAAAAGATCATCCATCATGATGGAGTAGACTTCATCCCAGGAATCCAGGGATTGGTCAATATACAGAAATCAATCAACATGAAAGACTACATTAACAAACTCAAAAAAATTTTAAAATTATATAAGCATTAATACCTTTATGACTTATTTATGGTATTAATAAGCCAGGTACTAACAAAAGCATGCTAAATATGTTTGATAAGTATTTTAGAATACTTAATTCAATGTGAAAATTAATTATATTGGTTACTGAGGTGATTTGATTAATTACTACCTCCCTTGGGCTCATATATTGCATGTTTAGCCATCAGGGAGTGGTACTACTTGAGAAGGCTTGGGAGTTGTTGCCTTGCTGGAGAAAGTATGGTGTGCATGGAAGAGGTGTGTCACTGAAGGTGGACTTTAAAGTTTTACAGTCTAATGAAGGGCAGTAACATTATCTTCCTGATGCTGGCATGAAGTCTAGATTTCGAATCCTCAACCACTTTTCCAGCACCATGCATCTCTGTGTGTACTAGTGTCTCCTGCAGGATTCATAGTACACTAAACCTCTGAAACTGTTTTATTTCTGAGAAATTTCTGGTATTCTTTCATTAACCCGGAAATGCATGTAATTCTATGTTAAATAAATTACATTGTTTCTATGCCTTTACAAAAATATATAGTATGGAATACTCATAGATAAGTGTCTTCCTCGGCTATCCTCTGAGAAGCTCCATGTTTCAGTATGTGGAAATAAAGACAGTGACTTAGAACTGGAAAATGTTCAGAACTCTAGAGATCTTAGAACAATCAACTTTAAAGGGGATGACTTCATCAATTCCTTTCCCAAGTCCCTGGCTCAGGAACTTCTGTGGATGAAGAGTTAAAAGATTGTAAGAGCCAGAAGAGAGGGTATCACCAAAGAAACAAAGTTTTCTAAACACATCAGTGATACACACATATGAAATCACAAAGACTGTGGGAGCATGCACAGTGTCTGCCCAAGTCTGAGCATGATGGGTTCCCAACTGCGAGGAGTAGACTCAAGATCATACTACTTACCTCAGAAGCTATCTCCAATTGATAACCTCTTACAAGTGAATAATTTGCAAAGTCACTCTTTATAATTATTGAGTTAATGGAGTTTGTTGGTTATGCAAATCACTCTTAATGACATACGCCATGCCCAAAAGAAGATGAGCAATATAAAAATAACTCAATTGCACTTGTGTGTGTGTGTTTGTGTGTGTGTGTGTGTGTGTGTGTGTGTGTGTGTGTGTAAGTGAATGTTCTGTAAATATCTAATATTGTAAGCCCTAATGAAATGCCTTCTTTCGGAAGTGTTGTTATAGTTATTTTGTCTCTTCACAGCAATAGAACACTGAATATGTGTTCTATTAAAGATCAGTAAAGTAAAGTTATAAAGGAAAATAAGGAGAAAGGATGAGAAGGAAAGAAGGAGTAAGAAGAAAAGGAAGGAGAAGGAAGAGAAAGAAGAAGGAGTAGAAGGAAGAGAAAGGAGAAGGAAGAGGAGGAGGATGAGGAGGAGGAGGAAGAGGAGGAGGAGGAGGAAAAGAGGGGGAGGAGGAGGAGGAAAAGAGGAGGAGGAGGAGGAAAAGAGGAGGAGGAGGAGGAGGAGGAGGAGGAGGATGAATGAAAAAGAACACAATTAACTACCATTATTTCTAGGCTCCATTAAATTAACAAGATGGAGAAGGGGAACCCAGATAGAAATTATACTGAGGAATGTAAAATGAAATAAAGAAAAAGTTACTACTTGAAGTTGTCACATGAATGTGTTTTAATAGGCTATGTGGAATTTTCAGTCTAACTTAAGAAGTAAAAAAGGAATGAAAATAATGCTGTTCTAAAATAATGGGTTTATAACCAGAACATTTGCAGAGTGCTAACTTTTCATGGGTCTGTCAGATGTGTGAGGGTCTTCACAGCACAGGAACATGAATTTTACGTCTTGGTTCTCAAAGAGAAACTGAGACATGAATAAAATGTCTTTTAAATATGCCAGAAGAAAAATGTGATAATGCTAGGATATTATTGAACTAGGTTTAATTTGTATATTTTGTGTTTAAGGGAGAGAACTAAAGAATTAAATTATCCATGGTAATAATAACAAATAAATTGTTTCAATCAAGTGTTATGCTGCATTTTTCTGATACTTTTCTTTTGGTCTTGAGATAATATAAGTAGATTATTTGCTGTTTTACTTTTTCTTCCTTCAATTCCTATCATGTATTCATCTTTGCTCACTTTCTAATTCATGCCCTCTTTTTCATCAATTGTTCTTACATGAAAACATGCATATGTATATATACATATTTATTCATGTAATATGTATTTCCAAAGACAACCTACTAAGTCTACAAAATAATACTTTTATGTAAATCTTTGGTGCCGACTGGAGAAATCTATTCTCTTATGCTAAAAAGTGAACTTTTAAAAGATTAAAATTGTAATTATTAATGTAAATAATGTTTATGGATATATGAATTTTTCAGAAATTAATCTAAAAGGAAGTGTTTAACAAAACACAAACATTACAATACATGTTCACATGCATTGTGTCCATTATAAACACTGTTTCCAAGTTTCAACAATAGCACATATGAGAAAAAGAGGTATATATATATATATATATATATATATATATATATATATACATGTAAAATGGTGATGTTAGTGAAGGTAACAGGAAAAATGCTAACATCAAGAGTAAAAATTTTATAAAAGGGGAAGGACTGAAGGAACTGAATGGGATTGCAACCCCATAGGAAGAACAACAACATCAACCAACCAGACCTCCTTAGTACTCCCAGGGACTAAAACACCAATCAAAGAGTTCACATTGAGCAACCCATGTCTCCAGCTGCATATGTAGCAGAGTCTGGCATTTTCTGGCATCAGTGGAAGGGGAGGTCCCTTGGTCTGGTGGAGGCCGGATGCCCCAGTGTATAAGAATGCTATGGCAGTGAGGTGTAAGTGGTTGGGTGGATGGTTGGGGGAGTTCCCTCATAGAAGCAAAGGGGTGGGAATAGGGTGGTTGCAAAAGTGAAACCTGGAAGGCAGATGACATTTAAAATGTAAATAAATAAAATAACCAATAATGTGTGTATATGTGTATATTCTACTTAAAATAATTAGTAGGCAATCTTATCACCAGTAGAAGAATAGCTGCAAAAGTTGGTAAATATCATTATTTGTTAATTGCAGTCATATTTTCACAATGTAAATACATACTTAAACCTCCATTTTGTACCTTTTAAATGTATGCAATAAAATAAATGTTGAAAATATTAAAAAAAAGAAATTATAATGTACAGAAAGCCAGAAGCCAGTACCGTGGAAATGACACTTGCCAATTCTCTCTAAAAAGGTCAACATATTAGTAAAGATGTATGAGTGCACGTGTGTACATTGCCCATGTGTGTGTGTTTGTGGGTGGTGTGTGTGTGTGTGTGTGTGTGTGTGTGTGTGTGTGTCTGTGATTGTTTGCATTTATGTACACATTCATTTTAAGAAGAATACTCATGGAAATTTGGAGGCAGACAAATACAACATTGTTTTGAAAATTTATATTCATATATTATTTTCTATGCCATCAAAATACATATCAACATGTAAGAATTATTGTGATTAAGTAATCCGTCTATTTTTCTTCAAATTACTAAACTTTACATATGTTGATTATGGCTTTGGCAAAACTGCAACCAGATTTTAATTTTAGATTTTTTTTATTCATTTTTTTGTGAAAGATTAATCTGAAATCACATGGGGGTTATATTAGAAATACTATTTTAGTGACTTATATCTTGTAATGTTTTAGACAAAAACATGGGAAAGTTTTAATAACTCTCCATTTTAATTTTATTTAATTAACTTTCAGTTTGAGATCTTATGTATCTGCAACCACAGAATTTGTCTTGTTCATAGGTTTGTTCCTCCAATGGAATCAATGAAATATTTTATCATGTAAAATATTGTTCTAGTTTTTTTTTTTGTTTGACTCCCCCTGTTTTTATTTAAATTGGGTATTTTATTTTACCTTCAAATGTTATATCCTTTTCCTGGTTTCCATCAGCCCCCTTACCCCCTCCCTCTATATGAGTGTTCCCTCCCCATCAACACCTATTAACCCCATGAAAAATCCCCTGTGTTGGGGACCAACCTTTGGCAGAGGAACAAGGGCTTCCCTTCCACTGGTGCCCCAATAAGTCTATTGACAGCTATATGTGCAGTTGTAGCCCTGGGTCAGTCCATGTATAGTCTTTGGGTAGTGGTTTAGACCTTAGAAGCTCTAGTTGGTTGGCATTGTTGTTCTTATGGGGTCTCAAGCCCCTTTAGCTCTTTCAGTCTTTTCTCTGATTCCTTCAACGGGGGTCCCATTCTCAGTTCATTGGTTTGCTGCTGGTATTCGCCTATGTATTTGCCATATTCTGGCTGTGTCTCTCAGGAGAGATCTATATCTGGTTGCTGTCAGCATGTACTTCTTAACTCCATCAATCTTGTCTAGTTTTGCCACATGTGGGGCAGGCTCTGAATGGCCATTCCTTCATTCTCTTCTCTATACTTTGACTCTTATCACGCCTCTATGGATATTTTTGTTCTTTAAAGAAGTGAAGCATCCATATTAGGGTCATCCTTCTTGAGTTTCATGTGGTCCATGAAATACCCTCATTTCGACATTTGGACTATTATCCATTTTTCAATGAGTACATACTATGTGTGTTTTCTGTGATTGGGGTTACTCACCAAGATTGTATTTTCTAGTTCCAATCCATTTGCCTGTATTTTAAGAAGTCATTGTTTTGATAGCTGAGTAGTTAAAATTTCATTATGTGTGATCTACCACATTTCTAAGTTTCCATGCTCGTTGAACCAAGATTTGGGTTTTATCCCAGCTTCTGGCATTATAAACAAGGCTGCAAACGAACACAGTGGAGCATGTGTCTTTTGTTCTATGTTGTAGCATCTTTTTGGGTATATGCCCTGAGAGGTATAGCTGGGTCCTTTCAGGTAGTGGAATGTCCAATTTTCTGAGGAACTTCTAGACTGATTTCCAGAGACATTGTACTAATTTACAATCCCATCAACAATGGAGGAGTATTCTTCTTTCTCCACATCCTCGCCAGCATTTGCTGTCACCTGAGATTTTGATCTTAGCCATTCTGACTGGTGTGAGATGGAATCTCAGTGTTGTTTTGATTTGCATTTCCCTGATGAATAAGGATGTTGAACATTTCTTTAGATGTTTCTCAGTCATTTGATATTTGTCATCTGTGAATTCTTTGTTTAGCTCTGAACCCCATTTTTAATAGAGTTATTTGGCTCTCTGGAGACTACCTTCATGAGGTCTTTGTATATTTTGAATATTAGTCTTCTATCAATTGCAGGATTGGTAAAGATCTTTTCCCAATCTGTTGGTTGCCATTTTGTCATTAACCACAGTGTCCTTTGCCTTACAGAAGCTTTGCAGTTTTATGAGATCCCATTTGTCGATTCTTGATCTTAGAGCATAAGCCATTGGTGTTTTGTTCAGGAAATTTTTTCCAGTGCCCATGTGTTTGAGATCTTCCCATTTTTTTCTTCTATTAGTTTGAGTATCTGGTTTTGATGGGTGGTTTTGGACCACTTGAACTTGAGCTTTTGTACAGGGTGATAAGTTATGATAGATCTGCATTCTTCTACATGTTGACCTCCAGTTGAAATTACAGCACCATTTGTTAAAATGCTATTGTTTTTTCCATTGGATGGTTTTGGCCCTTTGTCAAAAATGAAGTGCCCATAGGTGTGTGGGGGTTCATTTCTGGTCTTCAATTTGTTCCATTGGTCTATCTGTCTGTCTCTGTACCAATTCCATAAAGTTTTTAGCACTATTGCTCTGTAATACACCTTGAAGTCAGGGATGGTGATCCTCCCATAAGTCCTTTTATTGTTGAGTATAGTTTTAGCTATCCTGGGTTTTTTGTTATTCCAAATGAATTTGCAAATTGTTCTTCTAACTTTTGAAGAACTGAATTGGAATTTTGATGAATTGCATTGAAAGTGTAGATTGCTTTTTGTAAATGGCCATTTTACTATATTAATTTGCTAATCCATGAGCATGGGAGATCTTTCCATCTTCTGAGATCTTCAATTTCTTTATTCAGAGTCTTGAAGTTCTTGTTGTACAAATCTTTTACTTGCTTGGTTAAAGTCACACCGAGGTACTTTATATTATTTGGGTCTATTATGAAGGGTGTCGTTTCCCTAATTTCTTTCTCAGCTTGTTTCTCTTTTGAGTAGAGGAAGGCTACTGATTTATTTGAGTTAATTTTATATCCAGCCACTTTGCTGAAGTTGTTTACCAGGTTTAGTAGTTCTCTGGTGGAACTTTTGGGATCACTTTTAAATATACTATCATATATCATCTGCAAATAGTGATATTTTGACTTCTTCCTTCCAATCTGTATCCCTTGATCTCCTTTTGTTGTCTGATTGCTCTGGCTAGAACTTCAAGAACTATATTGAATAAGTAGGAGAGAGGGCAGTCTTGTCAGTCCCTGATTTTAGTGGGATTGTCAAGTTTCTTCCATTTAGTTTAATGTTAGCAACTGGTTTGCTGTATATGGCTTTTTACTATGTTTGGTATGGGCCTTGAATTCTTGATTCTTTCCAGGACTTTTATCATGAAGGGTGTTGAATTTGTCAAATGCTTTCAGCATCTAAATGAAATGATCATGTGGTTTTTGTTCTTCAGTTTGTTTATATAATGGATCACGTCGATGGTTTTCCGTATATTAAACCATCCCTGCATGCCTGGGATGAAGCCTACTTGATCGTGGTGGATGATTGTTTTGATGTGCTCTTGGATTCGGTTTGCCAGAATTTTGTTGAGTATTTTGCATTTGATATTCATAAGGGAAATTGGTCTGAAGTTCTTCTTTTTGGGTCTTTGTGTGGTTTAGTATAAGAGTAATTGTGGTTTCGTAGAAGAATTCGGTAGTGCTCCATCTGTTTCAATTTTGTGGAATAGTTTGGATAATATTGGTATGAGGTCTTCTATGAGTCTGATAGAATTCTGCACTAAACCCGCCTGACCTGGGCTCTTTTTTTTGGTTGGGGAACTTTTAATGACTGCTTCTATTTCCTTAGGACATAGGGTTGTTTTAACTGGTTTATCTGTTCGATTAACCGGTACTGGTATCTGTCTGG